>NC_139221.1:60401973-60549473 GCF_055691185.1 Crinia signifera | reverse complement strand
TCTTTAAGTTGTCACCTGTCTACATAGTCCAAAGTTCACCTCTTCTGTATGAGCAGGAAATATATTCGACCCACTATATTCAGGCCCACTTCTTCGGACCTATCAGCAAGTCCAGCTACTGAGCCGGATCCACAAAAAGCACCTTTGGTTACAGAGGACTTCTTTGAATAAGCCTTCCCTACGTATCTGTGAATTATTCCTCAGGTTCGAAATGCTCCACATATATGTGAAGTCACATAGGGGTGGAGCAGTACAGCAGAACATTTTTGGGACAGGGCCCTGTCTATTTGGTCAGTCCCGGGCCCCACAATTTATGATGGCTGCCCAGGCGGTCTTGCCATGGTGGGTTCTGGAGGAACCCTCTCCAGGTGATTTCTGTAGAGTGTAGCCCATAGGCACCTGGAAATGATACTCTTGGTAAATCTGAGACCTAAGCATCCCTCATACAAACCTGTGTGGGCTGTACCTGCTGCCAGAAATGGGGGATCTTCTCATTTGGAGATATCTGCCTAGTCCCTCCATGGTACATTCAGGGGATAGTTAATGTCTGCAGTTATCCCCTGAAAACAGCTGTTTTTGGTGTAATGTGCGACAAATACTATTAGGTAAATAGAGTCTAAAGTATTTTATCGTCATTATACCAGATAAAGTAGATAGTTCTGCTTAAATTGATAGTTCAGCAAACAGGTGCAATACTGCAAGTAAGCTAAATGTGTGGCGCGCCGCTAGCACAGGCGCGGATGTGCAGTACAAATATAGATAACACAATCAATGGGCATCATCTTTCTTATTACATATAAGTTGATGATGAGTTGGATGTATGCCTGTTGCATTGTATACATCTACAGATGTCCTCATACCCTTTCCATTGTTGCTTCATGTGGAATGACATGCTAAGCATGGCTCCACCACGAGTACATGTATTCCCAATACTTTTTGGCTGTAAAAGAAATTGTATAAAGAAAAATATTAAAGTAACATATCTTAAGAAAAGAACACAAGACGTGGCTTAGTCGCAGGTTCATTTACATGGCTAATTTGGCCATTTGGATTACATGGGGAAAGGGTTACAGATATAGCCACGATCATCAATGCTGTGATATGGCCGTAAGTGCCTGTTTGGTGCAGTAAGTTGCACCCATGGCGCATGTGCGAATTAGGCAGATAAACGGGTGCCAACCACTGATGACGCACATGGCGATTGGCATCACAACAATGAGCGTGGCTATATCTGTATGTGGACGCATCTGTATATCTGTATGCAGGCCTGACACTGTAAAAGTGGTGTGCTAAGGCTGGCTATACATCACAATGACTGTCAATCGGGCCAATAATCAGTGCGATTTCCCAGAAACAACGGAATGATCACTTTACTATTACATTAATATGTAGTTTGCATTGCAATTTGTATGATTAGCTGTTGCATGTGTCCCACAGAAGCGTGCAATCGAGCGTACACATCCGACAATTTTGTAGGCATGTTTTTTTTTCATTACAATACGGCAAATCAAGCTGCTATCGGCTTGATGTGAGTTGTAGCACCGTAGGGATAGGTCTGACTTAGAACAGTAAAGTCAAGTTATCCAAATTGAGAACAGAGGCAGACTGCAGTGGAGATGCTTATACAGCTGTTAGTACTGTATTTGTGGGTGCCTGGGCTGGGGGTTGCTGTGAATACATGACTATGGCTGTCAGAAGCTAGACGCTTCTGATTTGGCTGAAGGCAAATTCATTTCTCAAGCTGATGGTCACATTCTTCATTGATCATACGAATATTAATATATGACTTTGTGGGTGTTTTTAAAATAATAATAATTTGTTTGACAACTTTCATTGGTAATTTGGAAGAAATATTCCCTCTGCTGTAATGTAGAAGCTTCTTTTTAATTTGAAATCATTCCAAATCGCAAATACTGTAGAATGTTCACACACTTTTGGTTTGGGTTTAACAGGATGTTTGTATGTCTGACTGAGCTAGCATATGGGAAACATTTGCGTTATTAGAGTTTTTAAGCATATGTGGCCAATTTCATGTCAGCTCTATAGTTCTTAACCCCTTCCCGACATTTGACGTACATTTACGTCATGGTCGGGAAGTACTTCCCGACACATGGCATAAATGTACGTCATGGTTTGTAACTGTCACTGCGTCTAGAGACGCAGTGACAGTTAGGTGATGTCTGCTGTCCCTGACAGCAGACATCCCCCCTCGCCGCCCAGGGGGGGCAGGGGTGCCCCCCCCGGTCGGCGATCGCTGTGATTGGCTGTTCAAATCTGAACAGCCATTCACAGCGTTTCCTGTGTTACCGGCGGCTAAGCCGCTCGGTAACACAGGGATCGGTGGTGATCGGTGCAGCACCGATCACCACCGAGCGGCAGCACCCCCCTCCCACCCGCCGGGCACTCACCCGGCAGCAGCAGCAGCTCCAGCGGCTCCACCGCTACGTCCGGAGCGCACGCTGCGCTCCCCTCCTCCCCCCCGCAGCAGCAGCAGCAGCAGCAGCAGCATCATGCTGCTGCTGGAAAAGTTAAAAATAAAATAAAATATAATGTGCAAATGTGTGTATATATATATATATATATATATATATATATATATATATATATATATATATATATATATATATATATGTATGTGTGTGTATATATATATGTGTATATATATATATATATATATATATATACACACATATATATATATATATATATGTGTGTGTGTGTGTGTGTGTGTGTGTGTGTGTGTGTGTGTGCGTATACCGCACCGATCACCAACGATCGCCAGCCCCCCCCCCCTCCCACCCGGCAGCCCCCCTCCCTCCCACCCACCCGGCTGCCGCAGCGCCAGCCCCCCTCCCAAAGCTGGTGACCAAAATGGGGTCACTTGTGGGGGGGTTCCACTGTATTGGTGCTTCGGGGGTCTTGCTAATGCGACATAGCACCCGCCATTCATTCCACCACCAAAAATCACTCCTTCCCTTCTGAGTCCTGCCATGCACCCAACTGGTATTTTTTGGTCACATGTGAGGCATTGCCGTACCCGGGAGAAATTGGGGCACAGATTTTGGGGTGCTTTGTCTCCTTCATTCCTTGTGAAAATTAAAAATTTTGAGCCAGAACTGCATTTTTGTGTAAAAAATTAAATTTTTTTACACAAAAATGCAGATCTGGCTCAAAATTTTTCATTTTCACAAGGAATGAAGGAGACAAAGCACCCCAAAATCTGTGCCCCAATTTCTCCCGGGTACGGCAATGCCTCACATGTGACCAAAAAATACCAGTTGGGTGCATGGCAGGACTCAGAAGGGAAGGAGTGATTTTTGGATTTTGCAGCACAGATTCTGGTTGAATGACCCCCGAAACACCCATACAGTGGAACCCCCCCACAAGTGACCCCATTTTGCAAACTACACCCCTCAGGGAATTCATCTAGGGGTATAGAGTACATTTCAAACCCCCCGGGGTTTCACCAATTTTGATACAACTGAGCTGTGAAAATGAAAAATTATTTTTTTTCATTTTCACTGCCCAGTTGTACCACAATTGGTGAAACCCCTGGGGGTTTGAAATGTACACTATACCCCTAGATGAATTCCCTGAGGGGTGTAGTTTGCAAAATGGGGTCACTTGTGGGGGGGTTCCTAACTTTTAGCATCTTATGGTGCCTAGAAACCTACATGGTGCCTAAAAAATAATCTCATAAAAAGGAGTCTCCAAAATCAAGTAGGTGCTCCTTCTATTATGAAGCCTGTGGTTTGGTCACCGTGCACACTAGGGCCACATATAGGATATTTATGAAAA
Organism: Crinia signifera; assembly: GCF_055691185.1. NCBI lineage: Eukaryota > Metazoa > Chordata > Amphibia > Anura > Myobatrachidae > Crinia > Crinia signifera. The sequence goes on along the minus strand of NC_139221.1, from coordinate 60,545,675 downwards.
CCAAAGAATTGGGGGAATCAATTTTTAGTCACATTTCTCTAGTAAAATCTACTGTGTTCCTTAGAAAAATGTATTAAAATTGAAAATCCGAAAAAAAAATGAAATTTTGAAATTTCACCTACACTTTGTTTTAATTCCTGTGAAACACCTAAAGGGTTAACAAACTTCCAAAATGCTGTTTTGAATACTGTGAGGGGTGCAGTTTTTGAAATGGCATCATTTATGGGGGTGTCTCACATACAAGTCCCTCAAAGTCACATCAGAACTGAACTGGTCCCTAAAAAAATCAGTGTTTGAAATTTTCTTGAAAATTTGAGAATTTGCTAGTCATATTTGAAGCCTCCTAGTGTCCAAAAAAATGAAAAGGAGGTTGAAATAATAATTGCAACATAAAGTAGACATATGGTCTTTGTTAGTTATTAACTATTTTGAGTGGTATGATTATTTGTCTCACAAGCAGAAAATGTGACATTTTGCATATTGCTAAATTTTCCATTTTTTCACGATATTTTGGTATTTTTCACAAAAAAACACAGACTGTATCGACCCAAATTTACCACTAACTTGAAGTACAATGTGTCACGAGAAAACAATCTCAAAATCACTGGGATAAGTAAAAGCAAAAAAAAGTTATCCCCACTTAAGTGAGACATGTCAGATTTGAAAAAAAGGGCTCTGTCATGAAGGCACAAACTGGCTCTGTCAGGAAGGGGTTAATGGCATCTCTAGAATGAAGAGCCCCAGGGCTGACACTCTCATCCTGGGATTGTCACTTTCAATCACACTTTTTCAGTATCAGGTGTATCAGCTTTTGACACATGCTTGGCTTGTGTTGGCCAATGCTCCTTTACTCTCAACTCATTAGAAGCTAGACTATCGGCACCTGGCTTGTCCCAGCTCCTGTAACACATTGCTATTTTCAGCAGTAACACAGATCTCCCTATGTCACTTCCCCAGTGCATTCCTCTATCTGGTTCTCTTACAGCGGAATTTCCAGTATACCTCTTAGTACTAATATGCACCTGTCACATACAACTGACATTGAGCCTGGGTACTGCTATATGTACCCAAACAAGCATCACAAATATAACGGTTTCTTTGGACTCAATGATGATGCACCGGTCATTCTCAGATGAGACTTAAAGTTTTAATAGTTCACCAAGGGTGACATTTAAAGACTCAACTCTTGTCCTTCCATGACATAGAAGCCAGCCACAGTGGTGGTTTCATTCATGCAACGTTACTAGGTGCTTCACACACAAGCGACACACCAACAAACTGGCATTACATTGAGTAAATTGTGACAAGGATCACAAACACAGGGTCTCAGATGATGACTTGGTAGTTTATTCTCATCAGCAGGTACAGCATAGCAGGTGACATTCATGTGCAGTTTGTATCACAGGCAATAGCATACAGGCACAGAAGACTCCTAACAGGCTCCAATGGTCCCTAATCTAATCTACACCCCCGGCCTATCACTCAGGCAGATAGTCCACCATTGAGAGCCAGCAAACAACGTCATGGGAAGCCTTAAATAAGGACATCCCAGATGCTTCTGATTACACCTGGGCTTCTGCTACTGATAACAAAACCTGGTCTGGATCCTCCACATTACTTTCATGTGGGGGGAATGCTGACTCTGTCACAAAATATAAATTTTACACCCAGGAGGAAATTAATCTACAGTGATTTCTGCGCTGTACAGTGTTTGATCCTAATTACAGCTCTCCTGTGCTGGATTATGATATTTGGCCAGATTAATTGTGCCTGCTATAGTACCCCAGACCTTTAATCCATTAAATAATTTTCACTTACCATAGTTAGTGACTATTATACAGGGTGCCATTACATTGTGTACCTAATGTAACAGGATATTATTATTATTATTATTATTATGACGTTACTTTAATTCAATACTATTTGCCCCAGTATCCACAAAATGCTCTGGATGTCCCTCTTAATTTATGATTGCCGTTACCTATTTGTTTCTGGATTTAAGAGGGAAGTCCAGTAATAGAGCATTGTGTCCCTCCCGGAATGGGCCATGTTGGAGGCATGTATTATGCTGGGTCAGACAATATCCCACTTGCCACAAAATAGAGTAATCCTCAAAATATTACCTGTTGGGAAAGCTTGACTGGTGACATTGAGAACCACTTTTCTGAAGAGCGGGGAAGTATACAAGTGAAGAAGTTGCCTAAAGCAACCAATCCACTTCCTTCTGTTATCATGTACTTGATAAATGCCAGCAAGAAGCTGATTGGCTGTTTGAAGAAGATTTCCACCTGTCTACTCTTTAGATTAGAAGGTTTGATACATCTCCCCCTCGGTTTAAAACAATGCCTTCCTAGCTACCGCCTAGCTTTTATGCAGTGTAATGAGTCAAGATGCTCAACCCTAGGATTCGTTCATTTATTTATTTATTATTTATTAACAATTATTTATACAGTGCATACATGGGCAGTTTTTCTAATTCCAATTTTTTACATGCGCGCAGGCGCATTTCTGAGCACGTGCAGATGCAGGGTGCGAGCATGCATGGTGGACTACATGTTTGTCATTCCGCTCGCATCTAGCAGTGCGGGCTGGGGGGAATGAGGTGGCGGCAGGGGGCACAGACCATGGGAACGCCCAAGAAAATGCAAATCACAGAGGTGTCACAGATCTGCGAGCGCTGGAGAAATCATTCGCCGACCATCGAATGATTTCACCCCCGCACCCAAGGCTGAGAATGGATGATTATGCGTCAGCGTTGCGTGTGGACCAGAATAAGGTCCATATTCCATAGAGCTTTAGAGCGAATATTTGAACATTCACATCAGTCCCTGCCCCAGTGGAGCTTACAATCTATATTCCCTACCACATGTACACGTACACAGACATTCTAGGGTTAATTTTGTGGGAGCCAGTTAACCTACCAGTATATTTTTGGATCGTGGGAGGAAACTGGAGTACCCGGAGGAAACCCACGCAAGCACGTGCAGAATACAAAAAAGTATTCTTTTTTTTAATTGAGTCTTTATTTAGAACATTTTTTGATTTTACATCACACAATAACATAGACAAATACACAAACATACAGTACATCCAGCAAATAAAATTACGATATCCTTATCTAGGGCTTTAAAGAAAAAAGAAAAAAAAAGTATTCTTCACCAAAATGCAACATTACTTTATATCTTCTACTACTGTAGTTATAAATTATAATTACTAATAGTTTATTTTATTTGTTTTGCAGCTTACATAACCCAATGGGTAGCAAAGCATTCAGAATATTTGCTGTCATCTGAAAACATCTGAAAAGAAAAATACTTGAAAATCAAGGAATAAACATTTTAAAGTTTGTATAAAGATGTATTCTTATTGTACCATTAAATATAATATGTATTTTGGATCCTAGTTAGATTTGGCCGTATAAAATACGGAGTAACTTGTAAAGAGGTATCATCTATTTAGAACTATACTAATTCTTGCTGTACCTAACCTTGTTCAGCATTCAAGCTATGTGGTTCCACTGGTGTAGTCAAACTAGATTTCTTTTATCTGAATGTGTCATGATTAGGCGAAAAAATAATTTTTATATTTTTAAATGACGGCATTGACAGAATTTTTTTTATAAATTGATTTTGTTAAATTTAATGTAAAGGGAACGTATATTACATAAGAACTTTTAAATAATGGATGCACTGTAACAAAAGTAGCTTAAGGCTAATATACAGAAATAGCCACGTTTATCGTTGCTGCGATATGGCTGCTGTTGCCTGTTTGGCGCACCAAAGTCACACCTGCGTCGCGGAAACGCTACACCAAACCATCGCTGCTTAATGCATTTCTGTGAGCCGTGGGAGTGAATTAGATGTACGAGTGTGGTGACGGGATTGTGCCAATTGCCATGGTGTTACACATGTCCATTGGCGGGCAAAGATGAGCGTGGCTATATCTGTTGGTCGGTTCTACATCAAATGTATAGGAGGTAATTTACTAGCATACCCAATATGCACTGCAAAATGCAGTTGCAGCATTGCACCCAACTGGTCTGGATGGAACACACCAAGTTACACCTCTAGCTCTGTTCCTCCTACTACATTTAAATAAAGTAATAAAAAACCTATCCAAAAATACTACTTAGTTTAGCCTTATTCATGCCTTAAATTATAATGAGAGGGGATGCAATTACTGTGCTTATTACACGTGGTGTTTTATGTGTATGAAGCATTTTATTGCATTGCTTGTAGTTCCAACAACAGAGAAGAATACAGAGTTCCTTTCTTTTGTTGAAACTTGCTAAGAGTTAGTACATAGCACACTCTAGTGGAGGTCTCAGCTTTATACGAACAGAGTTTAGGACTGACACTTTATCATAATAGACTGTGATATAATCCATCAGCCATCCACATGCATGTCTTTTTGTGAAGTTGAAAATGGACTCCTCCACATTGTTACAATATGCCTTTTCCACAATTTATCTCCTTTCAGTTATCTCCCACGCCATCTCCGGTGGCCTGTATAGATCAAGCTACAATTACAGAAATTACCATGACAGAGTTGTTCAGTAATTAGCCCATAGAAATACAAGGGGTATTCTATCTTGGCCAATATTTCCGCCATTTCCTTTTCGGACAAGATTCAACTATGCAAATTAATCTTTTTTTAAAAGTTGAATCTGCTTTGTCGACAAGGGCTTTCGACTGCCAGCGATCGTTTTCACCGATGCACAGACTTTCCAACAGTCGAAAAAACAGACATGGCGGAAATATCATCCGGGATTGAATACACCCTTTAGTGCAAATACAGTAGATATGTACGTAGGATAGTACTGTGCCCTATTTGTGGCTTGTGGCACGTGCCGTATGTCAGTGAGACAATGTCCACAAATATAGCTATAAAGTACTGCACTATTTTATATCGTTTTTTCTTCTCTTTAATTACATTAAATTTATGAAATAAAATATTTATTTGGGCTCCAAATGAGAGTAATTTACATGATGGGAAAAAAACATGGGCATACCCTCTACATTTTTTACAAATGTCTACCTAGTACATATTGCCCCCACAATGCCACAGTCTAGTCTTGGGAGATGACCCCATAAAATCACTGTGATTCATTTCCTGAAAGTGAGAAAAAAAATTGCGGTGGAAGGGGTCGTTAACGACCTGCAGGAGTGAAAAAAAGTGAAAAAAAACCATGTCAACCTTTTGACTGTCGACTTTGGGCATGTCGACCTAATGCATGTGTCGTCCTAATGACCCAGTTGACCTAACCCCATGTCAACCTTCAGTCATGTCAACCTTGTTGACCTTATCGACCATCCTCTTGGCGATCAAGTGACCATATACCACCACCCACAACTTCCAACATTGTATCCACTGGCATGTCTATAATGGTTGCATGGTGTACAGTGCAAAGAAGGGCCCACACACCGTGCACCAGAGCCTGACTGGCCATCTGGCAAATGCCAGAGGGGCCGAAGGACTGGTGGACCGATCCGGGCACAGGGAGAGCAGGATAGCTGCGTGTAGCACAGCTTCCGGGATATCTATTTGAGTAAATCCAGAACCTGACGCTAGACTCACTTGTCCAGGGGAAACAGGGTGTGGCACGACCCTGTAATGGGATGTCTCTCCTTATATACAGAGTTTAGGCCTAATCTCCACCCACTCTGTGCACATGTAAAAGTGTATGTTGTATCTCAGTAAGAGGATTTTAGGAACATCGGAAAAATACTTTTTATTCCTTGAATCCCATCTCAATATCTCATCCCACAAAAAGAAAACAAATGCTTACAAGTACAGTAGGTGCAATACACGTGGACTCCTAGCTGGGCATGCTCTAAGCCATACGCTACCCTGTAAATAAAATTTGTACACAAAATAAGCACATTACATCACAAAACTGCATTTGTGCAGTAGATGCACATTTTGCAGCTTTATACAAAAAAACATAATGCTCCCTAAAAGCCGCCCACACTGTAGTCACTTTAAAACAGATGACCCCCACTACTTTATATCAGGTTAATAAATAATAAACCAACATTTATTTTGGTTTCAAATTAGGTAAAATAATGTCAAAATTAAAACTTTCTATTTCTTCTTGCAGTGGATCATTTATTGCTGCTATTTCATCCCAAAAATATAATATTGTTCAGAAATTAGATATAGGGATTTATATTGTGTACATATTGTTTATATTTGAGTAGGATTGTGCCTTTGTTATATATTTTTTATTTTTAATAAATTGAATCTATAAAAAGTTGAAACTTTTTTTTTGTATAGCCTGGCAAATATTCCTGCAGGCCAGGAAATGTACAGAATAATAGATTATAATGCAATTTAATATGCGTTCAGTTTTAGTATACAGCCTGTTCACTTTTCATTGGAAAATTATAGAATTTTACCACATGATGGTACAAAACTGTCACCTATAATAATACATGTCTATGTGGGGAAAAAATAAATGTTTTCTTTTTTAAAGCCAAAAAATGTTCATGTGTTTGTTTTTGTGTTTTCTTTAGATTTAGATCTTTTTGGGTAGGCATATTCTTGTAATGATATGTGCTTCCATACACAGGTTGAACTCTCATATCCAAAATGGTTGGAACCAGAAGTAGTTTGGATTTTTCTGTATTTTTTAATATTTGTTTACAGTAATAAGATCAGGGTTGCCTACTTTTAAAGTCTTTCTCCCATAGAGGAGACTGTCAGCAGCACTTTGACATCATCAAACCCCGCCCTTAGTAGGCAAATCCAGCAAATCTTCGAGCAGGAGACGGGGGTTTAAATGAAGCGATTTGCATCTTTGAGCCCCCCTGAAAATCTGCGAATCGTGGGCGGGGGGATATGCGGGGGGCGCCGGTATCCGGTAGGGGTGGACCACCTTTCTGTGGGGGGTGGGAGAGGGACCCGATTTTTGGGAGCCTCCTGGCCATTAGGATATTGTAGGCAACCCTGAATAAGATATCTGGTGGACGGGCCCCAAGCATAAACACAAACTGCATTTATTTTTTATATACACTTGGCCTTTACTCTGGTTCACTCGCATAGGCAAATTCCTCCTCAAATGGACAAAACCATGTGCACTGCAGGTGGGGCAGATGTAAATTGTATAAACAAAGCAGTCAGTATTTTCTCTGCACAGAAACAAAACAACTCACACAAATATTAATCTCTCTGCACATGTTACATCCTCCCCCAGCAGTACACATGTTTTGTACATTTGAGAAGGAATTTGCCTTTGCGAGTGAACCAGAATAATAGCCCTTATACACTTCAATTATTTGGTGCTATCCTATTTGTCCTGATGCCTATCGAGTATTTTTCGTCTATCTCAGAAAGGCAATCCAAATTCTCCGGTAAGTAAGCATTGCTGCAGAGATTGCAGCAGCAAAAATACATTGGTCTGCATCTTTTTGTGATTTACCCCCCAACCCTGGAAAATGCTCTCCTTCATTTCCTCATTACATTACTATTCAGTTGACTCATACAATCACCAAAAATTACTTACCGTATTTGCCAGCGTATAAGACGACCCCCAACATTTTCACTCAAAATATAGAGTTTGATATATACTCGCCATATAAGACTACCCCCTCTTCCGCACACCTTCCACACACCATGTCACTAGCAGCTGTCTGGTCCGCCCTTGAATCCATATTATGGATACCTGTAGTACCAGTATTAACCCCTTGAGTGGTGGGTTTTGCTGGGGCAGGACAAACCTATCAGGGCAGGTTTGTCCTGCCCCAGCAAAACCCACCACATAAAGTTGTAAGCCCCCCTCACCTGCAGCTTCCCTGCAGTGCTGCCGCTGTCCCCCCTGCCTAAACCCCAAGGGTTACACTTTTATATATGTCATACACTCTCCTTGCCCCCCCCTTATTATGCATACCTTGATACTTCAAATCTCTTTTTAGAGACATGTCAGTGCTGCTGCTGTCCTCCTTGCCTAACCACCTGTCACATTCTGCAGTGACGTCGGCGACAGGCTCGGGGATGTTCGCGGCGGCTCGGGAGGACTCGGGTGCCTGATCGCTCCCAAGTCCCCCTGAGCCGCCACGAACATCCACCGAGCCTGCCGCCGACGTCACTGCAGAATGTGACAGGCGGTTAGGCAAGGAGGACAGCAGCAGCACTGACATGTCTCTAAAAAGAGATTTGAAGTATCAAGGTATGCATAATAAGGGGGGGGGGGGCAAGGAGAGTGTATGGCATGTATAAAGGAGTAAACCTTGGGGCTATATGTACTGTCTACGAAGTGCACCCGGCGTATAAGATGACCCCCCACTTGGAGGCATGTTTTCCAGGGGGAAAAAGTCGTCTTATACGCCGGCAAATACGGTACATAAAAAAAAACACTGAGATGGATCATGGGCCTAATTCGGAATCTGTCACATCCGTGTCTTTTGTTGCACTGTGACTGCTTCTTTATGTTGCAGCCGATGGGCTTACTACTGAGACACAGCCATCTTCCTACTGAGATGGAAAGAAAAGTAAGAACACCCAAAACTTCTGCGCCTTCACCTTATTGCATGCATTCACAAAGAAAAATTCCAAAAAGGCTTATCTTTTTTTCCACTTCGTAATGAAGCTACCAATTCTTATTCCAGAGGTATCCGGTATCAACCATGTAAAAGAAGCATATGATAGCATCCATAGCGTAATCAAGTTTTAATACCACATCATAAAAACAAACAATTCAGGGAAAATCCCTTAAAATACAATAGTGAATAACATACAATTACCAATTCCTAATGAGAACTATGTCATACAACATGTTCTCAAACGAGCATGAACAATAATGGGTGCGAAGATTCACATCAGATATAAGGTGAGGAAGATAGCTTGCAACGGACACTGAACCAGGCATATAGAGGTGACACGCCTGCATCTGGATAGCCACACCCCTCCCTCCTCCATTACTTTGCAGAAACGCCCACCAAAATTGCCTCTTTCTGCAAAACTACTGTAGTTCTGCATCTCTCTGTGGTAAGCATGTGCAGTGCGGGTGAGATGAATGCACAGGCTGAAACATCAGTCACTTACGTCCAGTGGTGTAGCTAGGTGCCACGGCGCCCGGAGCAAGGGCATGTTTCGCGCCCCCCCGCCCCCAATTTGTAGTAGGTGAGGCTCCTGCGCAGTGAAAAGTGGACATGGACCAACATTATACCACACACCGTAATGGCCATTGCACATTTTAGTGAACTTTGTAATTCCAATTACACATAAGCCCACAAATGATGCCCATTGCATACTATACAACACTCCGCAATGCCCAAGACATACTATATAAAACTCCGCTATGCCCATGACATACTATATAACACTCCACAATTCCCATGACATACTGTATGACACTCCGCAATGCCCATTACATACTATATAACACTCCGCAATGCCCATGACATAATATATAACACTCTGCAATGCCCATGACATACTATATAACACACCATAATGCCCATTACACATTTGACACAAAAGTGCTACTTACCTACATGCTCAATGCCAAGGGGCTTCATGCTCGATGCCAAGGGGCTTCATGCTCGATGCCAAGGGGGACTGAATTTGCTCATTGCCAAGGGGGACAGAACTGTGCAGCGGCCCAATCCCCGCCGCTATTTTCAATTCAATGCACCGCCAGTAGTGTGCAGCAGGGAGGGAGGGAGCGGTAGTGTGCAGCAGGGAGGGAGGGTGGGAGCTGTAGTGTGCAGCAGGGTGGGTGCAGCAGGGTGGGGGGGTGATGGCAGTAGGGTGTGGGAGGTTGGGTGCAGCAGGGTGGGAAAGCAGCTTGCAGTAGGGAGGGTGGGTGCAGTTGCAGTAGGGAGGGTGGGTGACTGCAGTAGGGTGGGTGGGTGACTGCAGCAGTGTGGGTGACTGCAGTAGGGTGGGTGGGTGACTGCAGGAGGGTGGGTGACTGCAGGAGGGTGGGTGGGTGACTGCAGTAGAGTGGGTGACTGCAGTAGGGTGGGTGACTGCAGTAGGGTGGAAGGGTGGATGACTGCAGTTTGACTGCAGGAGGGTGGGTGGCTGGGTGACTGCAGGAGTGTGGGTGGCTGGGTGACTGCCGGTGGGTTTGACTGCAGGAGGGTGGGTGACTGCAGGAGGGTGGGTGACTGCAGGAGGGTGGGTAGGAGGGTGAGTGACTGCAGGTGGGTGCAGTTGCAGTAGGGAGGGAGGGAGTACACCTACATAGCCAGCCTCTATTCACATGGGACAGGGCGGGACTCCCAACTGCCCCACCACAGCGGGACACTGCTGGCCCCATGAGGGACGCGGGAAGGACCCAAAAAAACAGGACATTCCCGAAGATAAGTGGGACAGTTGGGAGATATGCTCAAAGGGTTAAGGTTACTTTATTACACCAAAGTTGAAATCCGTACAACTATAACATAGAACACTCTCATACATCCTGCAGCATTCCGCAGCTATTTGACATTTCTCACTTCTGTCTGCACAGTACAATGCAGTATTGTATCAATTTACATTTTGAATAAACGTTTGAGTTGAAATATTGTGTAAATCATAAAATGAATTGAATGAAAATAAACCAGAGGAGAATGGACATTTTAGCGCATCTGCTATTTATTTTTTACTTCGCAGAACATTATTTTTTGGAGAAAGGGTAATGGCAGAACATTTTGAATGCCTATAGAGCAGCATGCTGTGCAGATGACTGAACTTGAGCTGGCATAACGGATCTTGTAGACTGGGTTCAGCATGCTGCACAAAGACGTGCATTGTGTAGGCTTTGTTAATTATTGCTGAGTAAGTATTCTTTTAAGCCTTCTACAAAAAAAAAATGTGGTTAGCAAATGAAATAAAATGAGGTAGAAGTAAAACAGTTGTTAATCAATGATTCATGCTAGTTTGGCGATGAGATTTCAGTGATACCTGCATTAGTTTACACCTGTTTACTAGCAGGCTAAGGCCCTTATTCAGGTTGACTCGCAAATCTAAGGCTTGCGAGTCCACCAGTCGCCGCCCGCTGCATGCACAGCCGCCCCCCTCACACAGTGTTATTACCTGCAGGCATGCGAATGGATAAGTAGCATGCTCATCCATTCGCAGCCTTGCGTACAGGCACAAAATCTTTCGATGGTCGCGGACCATGAAATTATGTTTCTAGCGCTTGCAAATGTAAGACACCTCTTTGGTGTCTTACATCCGTGAGTGCCTATAGGCGAAGCGGGCGGGCAGCTGACATCCGCTGATGTCAGATGCCCGCACCCTGTACACGTGTTATCGGGCAATTACCATGAGAACGCCCATCATTTTCATGGGAACACCCATGAAACACGCAGGGGAGCAAATGAATCTGAATAAGGATCTATGTACAGTAGTTCATTACTTGCTTTTTCATTTATTACTCCTAGTTTATACATTCACAGGGATGCAATGTGACTACATACTCTATAGCCGTGGCATTCACAACAAACTAACCAAAAAGATGTACTTTGTAGATAAAGGATTTTAGCTTTAATAGTGCAATTGCAACAAATGTCTAACTCAGTGTCTAGCCCCAAAAGACTGCCATATACTGTATGTGGGCATAATAAATAAAAGTAATAGGAAAGGTTCAGAACAAATCTATACCATACTACTGGACACGATCAAGTTGGCTCGGTATGCCGGTACAAACTGACGGGTTAGGTGTGAGAGGACAATGATGGGGAATGTCAAGGTGCTCATGGTGGCTTAGAATATAAGTTGGAGTATGCAGTCTAAAAGTAGACATAGGGCGGTATTCAATTAGGCTGATTCGCCAGGTTTTTATGGCGATTTTGTGCTGTAAGGCGAATTTCTGACTAAAACAGTGAATCACCCTATTCAATGACCAGATGGCGAATACATTTCAAGGTTTTTTTCGCCATGATTCACCGAGTAGCAATCGCTATCTTTTTATGGTGAAGTGGAAGGTGAACTTTTAAAATAAAGTGTTTTGTTTTTTACATTTGGTGTCAAAAAATCTGGAATTTTATTTTGAGGAGGGGCATGCTATTTTTATTTATGTGCTGTAAGCAAAAATATTTAGATATTCATATATTCACTTCACCCGATCATTACATATGCATGATCGGGTGTAGTGAACATACCCGGTCCCCTGCTGGCACCCCCGGGGGGCAGCCTGTGCTGCCTGGCTCCCGGGGAGCCCACCTCCCCCCCCCCACAAATGTTCTGGGGCAGGGAGGGAGACTTCCATCTCCCTGCCTGCCACCATCCTCAGGCTCCCTGCGGCGTCCGCCGCAGGAGCTCAAATTCGCCAGTCAGGGGCAGCGAGGCTCCGGAACGCAGCGAGCAGTGGCGAATGTGCAGCGAATCCTAAACAGGATTCGCTGCACGTCGCCAGTATTCACATTGAATACTGCCCATAGAGAGAGCATGGGGTATGAAGAACTCTCAGGAGTGGCATTATATGGGACTTGGGAAGGCTAGGACAAACAGGAGGGTGTTTGGCTAGTGTTTAAAACTTTGAAGGCTAATGAAGAGTCTGCTTTAAGACTGAAAGTGGCACAAAGTTACAGAGTGGCACTGAAAAGATTTTGGAGGAAAAATTAAACGGGGAACCAATTCCCAGTGGGGAACCAAGCTGCTAGTCATTGGCAGAATGGCAGTAAAATTAAATATGAGGAAATCTTATTGAGTGCTTTATAGATGAGTGGGAGGAGTTTCAATTGAATTCTGTAATGACCAAAGAGCCACTACCATAATGCTATCCTCAATTACACCATCAATTTTAAGCTTAATTTCATGTTTCCAGTTGCTCCCGCTGTAATGTCACCAAATCACTTGAAACATTGCCAACTTACAAAAAAAATGCTCACTTGTGGGGCCGGATGTAATGGCACCCAAGTTGGCCAGCGTTGCGGGTTCCTGGCTGAACTCTGACATAGTTTTAAAGCAGCAATCATTTACAAGGCATAACCATAACTTGTAAATGATTGCCGCTTTGAAGAAGTGTTTGAGTTTGGCCAGGAGCCCGCACCTCCAGCCATATCAGGCATCGTTACATGTGGCCCCTGGTGTTACTAAATATTATACATTCTCTCTCTTTTTTTGCTATATTTTATAGTTAAATAAATTCTGTAAGTCCATTAAATCAGCTGTAGCGCTGATAGATTGTATGTTCTTTACCTGACAGAAGCTATATGTAAAGTCTTAGGGTGCCGAATGACTGCCATCGGAATCCCAATTGTTAAAATGCCCAACAGTGGGATCCCAACTAACAGGGTCTATGCTCCCTCATGGGGGTTCATGACCCCCATAGAGGGAACATAGAACCTGTGGCGAGCACGGCAAGCACACAAAGCCCACAATGGGCTTTTTTGCCGCCGCACCCCTGTTGGAGTAACAGCTGCTGGGATTCTGATGTTGGCCACTCATACCACATCTGGGTCTTATACTAGGTTTCCTATACATCAATTTCATTTAGAATTCATTTCAATCACAAAGTAAATAATCTTTGTACTCAAGACACCAAGCCCTATGGTAACCAAGTACAGTTCAGATCTCTAAATTCTACAGTATACATACATGACTTTATTGAGATGAGCCAAGAAAGTGAACACCATTTGGTGCAATTGGTGGATTATCACACACATTGGCCAATGGCAGTAATTGGAAACATTTTAAGACAGTTGAGAAGGACTATTGAGGTGGAGGTCCATCATACCTTGGAGATAAAGTGGAGAAAGTACCAACCTATCAAATCCTATGAGTTTGTGCACCACATGTACAGTATAATTAAATTTTAAAGCTGCTACGTTCCTACTTTGGCCCTCATTCTAGTTTGTTCGCTTCCCCCGCGCATTCACACAGGGGACCAATGTTTAGCGAATGCGCATGTGCATAAACATTTATGCGCATGTGCAGCCACATTGTGCGAGTGGGGGGCTTTATCTATCTCTCCAAGTATGGTGTTATTTTTGGAATCAGAATCAGATTTATTTGTCCATGTATACTTGCGTATACTAGGAATTAAATATGGATTGCTGTGCAACAGCCAGGATGGTTAACAAGTAACAGTGACACATACAGATATGTACCCTGGGGAGGGTTAGGACATGGACATGGGGAATATATATTTGCTGAGCTGTGCAGCACATAGGCAGCCATCCATAGTGCTACTTGGTGGCTGCAAAAGCCAGATAGGTAAAAACAAGTAAACAATATAGATAAAGGACACGACAGGGGAGACACGGAGTACATAAAATGTTGGCTGAGCGACACAAATCCAAGGCAGCCATTGGTGGCGCCATCTTGATCGTTGCAAGTCACAGGGCAGCAGTGGAAGGGCTCAACAGGCCATCTCCCATTCAGCACTCACAGGACTCACCCACCCTGGATGGATCCTGATGCTGTCCTGCTGTCGGGCTTGGGGTGGGCCATCGTTTCAGGGGCCCTAGCTGGAGCCACAGCTGGAGGGAGAGGCAGCCTGTGTGTGTGGGGAAGAGTCAGTGAGGCTAGGGAGAATGGGTGTTGGGAGTCAGTGAGGCCAGCAGTCCCCAATTGGTGCACATGGGTAGGTAGTGACTGACAATTTCAGTATCACCAAATACTAATAAGTATTCTTCTGTGTCCTCACTTGAGCTTTCATATCATTCAGCACTCAGAATCCCATCTTTATCACTCTCTCTTTTCAGGCATGTTTTATGTTTTTTAAACTTTGGCTTTTTAAGAATACAGAGGCATCCACTGACATATTTATAATGGGTACTGTGTGCGCAGTGCACATGGGACCCTGAGTCCCAGGAGAGCCCACAGTGCAGACGCTACTTTTTTTAATACTTACCCTCCAAAGTCTAGTGAAAGAGACAATAGTATTGTGGAAATCAATGGAAAAAGGCCACCATACCATTTCTCTGGAGATCTTCACATGCACAGTAGGGCCTGAGTGCTCTAGTGCTCAGACTCTACTGCGCTCCACTACTCCCGCTAGATTGGTGGGGGTCTGTACGGAGGAGACTGATAAAGAGGTAGAAGGGCACTGCTCGCAAGCTTACAATCTCATGATGTTTAGCCATTTGTTTCAGTTAGCTATAAAGACTTTGGATAACACTGGATAAATAGGGCCCTGCCAGCAGAGCCAGCCTTATCAAATTTGATGCCCTAGGCAAGATTTTTGTTGGCGCCCACTAGCAGATAATACCACCACCAAGTATTCAACTGACCCCCCTGCAATCGCAGTTTCAACCTTGCTGGGTTTTTCCAGCGAGGTAGAAATGTCAAGTGCGGCCATAAAAACAGAGAGGCTCGCCACTATATGCAGTGGGCTCGCTGAATTTTTGGCGAGCCTCGCCATTCTGGGGAATCCTCACCGCACCTCTGACGGCAAGGATTCTCCTGGAACATAGAATCGGGCAGCGATGGGGCAGGATGGCGAGGATGACTTTTTCTCACTAAAAAAAGCCATCCTCGCTCTCCAAACCCCCCTCGGCAACCACCCACCAGGGCATTGAATACCGTCCAATGTGGGAGAAACATATATTAAAAGCAATATGGTTCAAGTACACAAAATGTGCCTCTATCACTCTCACTTGCTTCAATTACTGTCTGTGGTAATCTTGCTGTGTTCTGTGTGTGCAGGCGATTCTGCGATTCCACAGGCGATGGCGGGGCGAGGTGACGATGGCCTGGTCTGGCTAGACCTGCTGGTGCTGGGGCCTTTCCTGTCAGTGTCAATGTCCGTGCTGCAGCCTGCACCCCCTTTTTCATTTTTCTGGCTGCTGCAGTGTCACTCACGCTTCCTGGATGGCTGGCGCTGCTCCAACTGGTTTTAGAAACTGGGCCACCAGTCCAGTCAGTTGTGGTCATGTAATGGCGCCGCTAGAGCAGGAGGGGCAGGGAACATGACATACTGACTGCTGTCCCTCCTCCTTCTCTAAGCACCCACTGCAGTGGCTGGCAGAGGTGGGACAGTGTGTCACTGTTAGCGTGGGCTGCGTGAGCACTGAGCTGCTACAGTGTCACCGCGTGTCACGCGGGAGTGCGCGGCTGGCTGGGTGGAAGTTATAGCTGCAGCTGAGTGTAGTGCCAGGGAGGCGGAAGACATTAACTTGTGACCAGACCTGTGAGTCGGGATACTGGTAAGGCTGCCGCCCTAAGCAATTGCCTAGTATGCCTATGCCTAGGGCTGGCTCTGCCTGCCAGGGTTGGGTTTACCACTAGACAGCTTAAAGCAGCCACCTATGAGCTCCAGAATCTAGGAGGCACCCCTGAGTCTGACTATCACAAAATTAAGGATGACTCTGAGAGAGGCTTCATTGTTGAACTTACTGCAAGCGGGAGGGTGTTGAACTTCATAACATCATAATTTGGGTGTAACGGGTGATGGTGAGAGATGAAGTTTTGCCTCGGGTGCTCAAAAACCTTTCTCCACACCTGGTACATGCAGAAAGCTAGAGCATCATCAGAAGATATGACAATGAACGTTCAATAAATTATTGTTACTGTACGTTATGTTCTATGAAAGAGCCCAAATAGCCGAAAAGTACTTGTTCAATATAACGATCACCCTGCTAAGGTTTTATATCCTGTTTACTGAGTAAAGAAATATGCACCTTATTAAAACATGAAGTGTAACATGCAGTGTTTTAAAAATGCTAGCTAAGCATTAAAAATGGTTTGCAAATCTCCTGACCAGTGATACACTAGAGAGTTATACATTCTGGAAATTCTTTTCTGATGTTAATTGTGTGGTCTACGGTGCAAGTACATCAAGCCATCTGTTTGAAATCATGACAGGAAACCAAATGTGCCAACATCAATAAGAACAGAGCCAGCTACATTTTGCGAAGAATTCGGTAATCAGAGCTAAAATATAGATTGTACCTTACTACATTTATAACATTGTGTGTAAATTGTGTAGTTTTGTGATGATTGTGTGGATATTGGACCTAGAGACGTGCATAGGTACCGTATACATACATATTACTGGGTTATATGCATGGAAATGGTTCTACAAGTATTTGTGCTGAAAAAGAGATCATTCATAGCAAATAATTAAAGTCCTAGTGAAATTTTTCTAGTTCAATATATAAAATGTAAACAAATCTAATTGGTTGTAATGAGCAGATTGCGGTAACTCGCTATGTAGTTAATAGAGGTAAGGTGGTAGGTGGTACAGCCCTTTGGATGTTAACCCCTTCCCGACATTTGACGTACATTTACGTCATGGTCGGGATGTACTTCCCGACACATGGCATAAATGTACGTCATGACTTTAAACTGTCACTGCGTCTAGAGACGCAGTGACAGAGGGACGATGTCTGCTGTCCCTGACAGCAGACATGTCCCTGCATGCCCAGGGGGGGCTGCGATGCCGCCCCCCCGTCGGCGATCGCTGTGATTGGCTGTTCAGTGTGAACAGCCATTCACAGCGTTTTCCTGTGTTACCAGCGAATCAGACGCTCGGTAACACAGGTGTCAATCACCGCCGGGCGTCAGGGGACATGAGGGGGTCATCGGTGACGACGACACCTCACCCCACCTGCCCCCAAGGCTGTGATTGGTCCGTGGGACCCACGGACCAATCACAGCCAAGGCGCGACATTTAAACTAACGGTGACTGCGCTGCAGACGCCATTCCGGTCTGGAATTGCGTGCAGAGCGGTCACCGTGCCTATCTGCCGTGATACTGACCTGATCCTTGCAAATACTTACCTGATCCTTGCAAATACCTTACCTGATCACCTGATCACTGCTTGTAGCGTGCTGGATGCTTCCTGGATCTGACTTCTTGTGACTTCCTGCTGCTGCTGCAGTGTGATAGAGAGATAGAGAGAGATAGAGAGAGAGATAGAGAGAGATAGAGAGAGATAGAGAGATAGTGACAGAGAGTGCTATATTTTGTGTCTGCTACCCCCCCTTTTTGGGGGTGCAGGTTTTTTTTTATATATATATAACTGTCAGTGCTGCTGCTGCAGTGTCATAGAGTGATAGATAGTGATAGATAGAGAGATAGAGAGATAGTGATAGAGAGTGCTATATTTTGTGTCTGCTACCCCCCCTTTTTGGGGCTGCAGTTTTTTTTTTATATATATAACTGTCAGTGCTGCTGCTGCAGTGTCATAGAGTGATAGATAGTGATAGACAGTGAGAGATAGAGAGATAGTGATAGAGAGTGCTATATTTTGTGTCTGCTACCCCCCCTTTTTGGGGCTGCAGGTTTTTTTTTTATATATATATAACTGTCAGTGCTGCTGTGTCATAGAGTGATAGATAGTGAGAGATAGAGAGATAGATAGAGAGAGATAGATAGAGAGAGATAGTGACAGAGAGTGATAGAGAGTGCTATATTTTGTGTCTGCTACCCCCCCCCCCCTTTTGTGCTGATCAGTATATCTGTGCTGATCAGCAACTTTTTGTGGGTGCAGGGTTTTTTTTTTATATATACCTGCCAGTTGCACTGTCAGTTGCACCAAAGGTTGTGCACCTGCTGCCCCTCACTGGTAATCAGTGTTGCATCACTGATCACCTTTTTTTTTTTTTTTTGAGGGTGCTGTGGGGTCTTTTTTTAATTTTTTTTTATCAAATTTTTTTGATCAAATTCCTGTTGCCTTTGAGCGCTGTTCAGTGACGGACGTTACTGACCAACATCTGTGCTCAATTTTTGGCGCAGGACCCTTTTTTTTTTTTTTTTTTTTCTGCACTACATACACACTACACACTACATACTACATTGAAATAAAGTTTGTACCCCCCCTACACTATACACGTGTTGAAACATTTCACTACCAGAAACACAAAAATAAAAATGGCATCCCAAATGTCATCCCAAATGTCATCCCAAATGTCATCCCAGTCATCCAGAAGAATGTATTCAGCGGTGGAGGCATATGCCATGCTTGCCTCTGACTCTGACACAGCCAGTGAGGCAAGCGGGGAATTTGAAGGATTCATCTTAAGCTCCTCTTCCTCCTCTAGTGATGAGGGACCCCCTCAAAGACGCCCCCGTAGAGCAGCTGAGACCCCCCCCAATAATTGATCTCGTATGGACCCCACCACCAGACAATTTTGAGCCCCAGGTTCCTGAGTTTTTGGCCATCCCAGGAATCCAATTTGATTCAACAGGTCTCAGAGAAATTGACTTTTTCAAATTATTTTTCTCTGATGATTTTATAAATTTAATGGTGGACCAAACTAATTTATATGCCCAGCAGTTTATTGCTCAAAACCCCACGTCATCATTTGCTAGGTGGACCCCTGTAGATGCAGTAGAGATGATGACGTTTTGGGGTCTGGTGTTTCATATGGGCATAGTAAAAAAGCCAGAAATTAGGCAATATTGGAGTACAGATGTTCTGTACAGCACCCCACTTTACCGTATGGCCATGACCCGGAATCGTTTTGAGTTAATCCTTAAATTTTTGCATTACAACGATAATGCACAGTGCCCACCCAGAGATGATCCCACCTTTGACCGGCTATTCAAAGTCAGGCCGGTCATTGATCACTTCAGTGCCAAATTTTAAGAGATGTACATCCCAGATAAATTCATTTGCATAGACGAGTCCCTTATACATTTTAAAGGAAGGGTTAAATTCCGCCAGTACCTTCCCAGTAAGAGGGCAAGGTATGGCATAAAAATGTATAAGCTGTGTGAAAGCACCTCAGGGTACACCCACAGGTTTAGGGTATATGAAGGGAAGGATTCAAGAATTGAACCGCCAGAATGCCCCCCCTCCCTCGTAGGTGTTAGTGGAAAAATTGTCTGGGATTTAGTGCACCCCTTCCTGGATAAAGGTTATCACCTCTATGTGGATAACTTTTACACCAGCATCCCCCTGTTTAAGGCCCTTGGTTCAAGAGGTACAGCAGCTTGCGGTACTGTGCGCAAGAACCAAAGAGGCCTCCCAAAAACGCACATTGCCCAAGTAATGAGAAGGGGTGAAAGCAGGGGAATATGCACCGAAAATATGTTGTTGGTCAAATATAAGGACAAGAGGGATGTCCTTATACTGACAACAATTCACGGAGACAGTACCACCTCCGTCCCTGTACGAGGTACCAGTACCCACACCTCAAAACCTAATTGTATCCTGGATTACAATAGGTACATGGGCGGAGTGGATCTTTCAGATCAGGTACTGAAGCCGTACAGTGCCCTGCGGAAAACAAAAATCTGGTACAAGAAGCTGGCCGTGTATATCATCCAGATGGCACTGTATAACGCTTACGTGCTATTCCGTTCTACCAGCCAGAGGGGGACATTTATGCACTTTCAAGAGGAAGTCATAAAGGGCCTAATATTTGGGAACCAGCAGGCAGAGGGCCCCAGTACTTCTAGTACTGGCCCCCGTATTGTACCAGGGCAGCATTTTCCTGATGAAATCCCCTCCACTGGAAAAAAGGGCAGGACACAAAAAAGGTGCAAAGTTTGCTATAAAAAGGGAATAAGAAAGCAAACTATTTTCCAGTGTGACACTTGCCCCGACAAACCCGGCCTATGTATAAAGGAGTGTTTTAAAATATACCACACATCTATGGATTATTAGGTTCATCATTTCACCGTGCTTCGGGGGTCTTGCTAATGCCACATAGCACCCACCATTCATTCCACCAGAATCTGAGCCGCAAAATCCAAAAATCACTCCTTCCCTTCTGAGTCCTGCCATGCACCCAACTGGTATTTTTTGGTCACATGTGAGGCATTGCCGTACTCGGGAGAAATTGGGGCACAGATTTTGGGGTGCTTTTTCTCCTTCATACCTTATGAAAATGACAAATTTTGAGCCAGAACTGCATTTTTGTGTAAAAAAATGTAATTTTTCATTTTCACTGCCCAGTTGTATCAAAATTGGTGAAACCCCTGGGGGTTTGAAATGTACACTATACCCCTAGATGAATTCCCTGAGGGGTGTAGTTTGCAAAATGGGGTCACTTGTGGGGGGGTTCCACTGTATTGGTGCTTCGGGGGTCTTGCTAATGCGACATAGCACCCACCAAAATTCCACCAGAATCTGAGCTGCAAAATCCAAATATCACTCCTTCCCTTCTGAGTCCTGCCATTTTTTGGTCACACATGAAGCATTGCCGTACTCGGGAGAAATTGGGGCACAGATTTTGGGGTGCTTTTTCTCCTTCATATCTTATGAAAATGAAAAATTTTGAGCCAGAACTGCATTTTTGTGTAAAAAAATGTAATTTTTCATTTTCACTGCCCAGTTGTATCAAAATTGGTGAAACCCCTGGGGGTTTGAAATGTACACTATACCCCTAGATGAATTCCCTGAGGGGTGTAGTTTGCAAAATGGGGTCACTTGTGGGGGGGTTCCACTGTATTGGTGCTTCGGGGGTCTTGCTAATGCGACATAGCACCCACCAAAATTCCACCAGAATCTGAGCTGCAAAATCCAAATATCACTCCTTCCCTTCTGAGTCCTGCCATTTTTTGGTCACACATGAAGCATTGCCGTACTCGGGAGAAATTGGGGCACAGATTTTGGGGTGCTTTTTCTCCTTCATACCTTATGAAAATGAAAAATTTTGAGCCAGAACTTCATTTTTGTGTAAAAAAATGTAATTTTTCATTTTCACTGCCCAGTTGTATCAAAATTGGTGAAACCCCTGGGGGTTTGAAATGTACACTATACCCCTAGATGAATTCCCTGAGGGGTGTAGTTTGCAAAATGGGGTCACTTGTGGGGGGGTTCCACTGTATTGGTGCTTCGGGGGTCTTGCTAATGTGACATAGCACCCACCAACATTCCACCAGAATCTGAGCTGCAAAATCCAAAAATCACTCCTTCCCTTCTGAGTCCTGCCATGCACCCAACTGGTATTTTTTGGTCACATGTGAGGCATTGCCATACTCGTGAGAAATTGGGGCACAGATTTTGGGGTGCTTTGTCTCCTTCATTCCTTGTGAAAATGAAAAATTTTGAGCCAGAACTGCATTTTTGTGTAAAAAATGTAATTTTTCAGTTGCACAGCCCAGTTGTATCAAAATTGGTGAAACCCCTGGGGGTTTGAAATGTACACTATACCCCTAGATGAATTCCCTGAGGGGTGTAGTTTGCAAAATGGGGTCACTTGTGGGGGGGTTTCACTGTATTGGTGCTTGGGGGGTCTTGCTAATGCGACATAGCACCCACCAACATTCCACCAGAATCTGAGCTGCAAAATCCAAAAATCACTCCTTCCCTTCTGAGTCCTGCCATGCACCCAACTGGTATTTTTTGGTCACATGTGAGGCATTTCCGTACTCGGGAGAAATTGGGGCACAGATTTTGGGGTGCTTTTTCTCCTTCATTCCTTGTTAAAATGACAAATTTTGAGCCAGAACTGCATTTTTGTGTAAAAAAATGTAATTTTTCATTTTCACTGCCCAGTTGTATCAAAATTGGTGAAACCCCTGGGGGTTTGAAATGTACACTATACCCCTAGATGAATTCCCTGAGGGGTGTAGTTTGCAAAATGGGGTCACTTGTGGGGGGGTTCTACTGTATTGGTGCTTTGGGGGTCTTGCTAATGCGACATAGCACCCACCAACATTCCACCACCAAAAATCACTCCTTCCCTTCTGAGTCCTGCCATGCACCCAACTGGTATTTTTTGGTCACATATGAGGCATTGCCATACTCTAAAGAAATTGGGGCACAGATTTTGGGGTGCTTTTTCTCCTTCATACCTTATGAAAATGAAAAATTTGGAGCCAGAACTGCATTTTTGTGTAAAAAAATGTAATTTTTCATTTTCACTGCCCAGTTGTATCAAAATTGGTGAAACCCCTGGGGGTTTGAAATGTACACTATACCCCTAGATGAATTCCCTGAGGGGTGTAGTTTGCAAAATGGGGTCACTTGTGGGGGGGTTCCACTGTAATGGTGCTTGGGGGGTCTTGCTAATGCGACATAGCACCCACCAACATTCCACCAGAATCTGAGCTGCAAAATCCAAAAATCACTCCTTCCCTTCTGAGTCCTGCCATGCACCCAACTGGTATTTTTTGGTCACATGTGAGGCATTTCCGTACTCGGGAGAAATTGGGGCACAGATTTTGGGGTGCTTTTTCTCCTTCATTCCTTGTTAAAATGACAAATTTTGAGCCAGAACTGCATTTTTGTGTAAAAAAATGTAATTTTTCATTTTCACTGCCCAGTTGTATCAAAATTGGTGAAACCCCTGGGGGTTTGAAATGTACACTATACCCCTAGATGAATTCCCTGAGGGGTGTAGTTTGCAAAATGGGGTCACTTGTGGGGGGGTTCTACTGTATTGGTGCTTTGGGGGTCTTGCTAATGCGACATAGCACCCACCAACATTCCACCACCAAAAATCACTCCTTCCCTTCTGAGTCCTGCCATGCACCCAACTGGTATTTTTTGGTCACATATGAGGCATTGCCATACTCTAAAGAAATTGGGGCACAGATTTTGGGGTGCTTTTTCTCCTTCATACCTTATGAAAATGAAAAATTTGGAGCCAGAACTGCATTTTTGTGTAAAAAAATGTAATTTTTCATTTTCACTGCCCAGTTGTATCAAAATTGGTGAAACCCCTGGGGGTTTGAAATGTACACTATACCCCTAGATGAATTCCCTGAGGGGTGTAGTTTGCAAAATGGGGTCACTTGTGGGGGGGTTCCACTGTAATGGTGCTTGGGGGGTCTTGCTAATGCGACATAGCACCCACCATTCATTCCACCAGAATCTGAGCTGCAAAATCCAAAAATCACTCATTCCCTTCTGAGTCCTGCCATGCACCCAACTGGTATTTTTTGGTCACATGTGAGGCATTGCCGTACTCGGGAGAAATTGGGGCACAGATTTTGGGGTGCTTTTTCTCCTTCATTCCTTGTTAAAATGACAAATTTTGAGCCAGAACTGCATTTTTGTGTAAAAAAATGTAATTTTTCATTTTCACTGCCCAGTTGTATCAAAATTGGTGAAACCCCTGGGGGTTTGAAATGTACACTATACCCCTAGATGAATTCCCTGAGGGGTGTAGTTTGCAAAATGGGGTCACTTGTGGGGGGGTTCCACTGTATTGGTGCTTTGGGGGTCTTGCTAATGCGACATAGCACCCACCAACATTCCACCAGAATCTGTGCTGCAAAATCCAAATATCACTCCTTCCCTTCTGAGTCCTGCCATGCACCCAACTGGTATTTTTTGGTCACATGTGAGGCATTGCCATACTCGGGAGAAATTGGGGCACAGATTTTGGGGTGCTTTGTCTCCTTCATTCCTTGTGAAAATGACAAATTTGGAGCCAGAACTGCATTTTTGTGTAAAAAAAATAATTTTTCATTTTCACAGCCCAGTTGTACCACAATTGGTGAAACCCCTGGCGGTTTGAAATGTACACTATACCCCTAGATGAATTCCCTGAGGGGTGTAGTTTGCAAAATGGGGTCACTTGTGGGGGGGTTCCTAACTTTTAGCATCTTATGGTGCCTAGAAACCTACATGGTGCCTAAAAAATAATCTCATAAAAAGGAGGCTCCAAAATCAAGTAGGTGCTCCTTCTATTATGAAGCCTGTGGTTTGGTCAACGTGCACACTAGGGCCACATATAGGATATTTATGAAAACAAAAGAATTGGGGGAATCAATTTTTAGTCACATTTCTCTAGTAAAATGTACTGTGTTCCTTAGAAAAATGTATTAAAATTGCAAATCTGCAAAAAAAATGAAATTTTGAAATTTCACCTACACTTTGTTTTAATTCCTGTGAAACACCTAAAGGGTTAACAAACTTCCAAAATGCTGTTTTGAATACTGTGAGGGGTGCAGTTTTTGAAATGGCATCATTTATGGGGGTGTCTCACATACAAGTCCCTCAAAGTCACATCAGAACTGAACTGGTCCCTAAAAAAATCAGTGTTTGAAATTTTCTTGAAAATTTGAAAATTTGCTATTCATATTGTAAGCCTCCTAGTGTCCAAAAATATTAAAAGGAAGTTGAAATAATGATGGAAACATAAAGTAGACATATGGTCTATGTTAGTTATTAACTATTTTGAGTGGTATGATTATTTGTCTCACAAGCAGAAAATTTAACAATTTGCAAATTGCTAAATTTTCCATTTTTTTCCGACATTTTGGTATTTTTCACAAAAAAACACAGACTGTATCGACGAAAATTTACCACTAACTTGAAGTACAATGTGTCACGAAAAAAGAATCTCAAAATCACTGGGATAAGTAAAAGCAAAAAAAAGTTATCCCCACTTAAGTGATACATGTCAGATTTGAAAAAAAGGGCTCTGTCAGGAAGGCAAAAACATGCTGTGTCAGGAAGGGGTTAATGTTGTACTGTCATGCTGTACTGGCATGTACCACCTTACTTGCAAGACTCGTTGCCTGTTATTAAATGTAATCTCCTATATATTTGGCTACATCTGTCACTCAAAGTGGGTGTCTGTGTCTATAACGCTCTGTTCCTGGACTTTCCTCTTAATGTGTGATTGCCTTCATCTGTGCTGAACACCTTTCTGAGAAATTAACCTGTTTAAAACAGGTGATGGCAATCATATATTAAGGGGAAGTCTAGAAACAGAGCATTGTGTCCTCCTGGAGAGGGTCATGTTGGGAGGTATGTGACAGAGAACCAGCCCAGTGAGCCCACAGACAGTGCCAGACACCCTCTGCCTCCCCATGTTGCCCAGCACTGCTACTCCACAGCCACCAGGTGAGCGACCCCCTCCCGCGATTTGCGGCAAAGCCTCCCCCCCGCACGCCCCCCCCTCCCGCGATTCGCGGCAAAAACACCCGCTCCCCCACTACCCCCCCTACCGCGATTCGCAGCAAAAACACCCCTGCGACCCCCCCTCCCGCGATTTGCGGCAAAACCTCCCCCCCCGCGCGCCCCCCCTCCCGCGATTCGCGGCAAAAACACCCGCACCCCCGCGACCCCCCCTACCGCGATTCACAGAAAAAACACCCCCGCGACCCCCCCTCCCGCGATTCGCTGCAAAAAGAACCCCCCCACGACCCCTCCCGCAATTCGCGGCATAACCACCACCCCGCGACCCTCCCGCGAATCGCGGCAAACCCTCCCCCGTGACCCCCCCCCCCGATTCACGGAAAAAACACACCCCCCCCCGCGACCTCCCTCCCGCGATTCGCGGCAAAAAGAACCCCCCCGCGACCCCCCCTTGCACGATTGGCGGCACCCCCCCTGCGACCCCCCTCCCGCGATTCGCGGCACCCCCCCCCCCGCAATTCGCAGCAGCCCCAGGATTAAATGGCACATGCAAAACACTGACATGGCTATGGTCGACAATGAAAAAGGTTGACATGAGTTTTTGAAGATTTATTTTTAATTTTTTTAATTTTTTCATATTCATTGTCATGTGTCGACATGGACACCAATGAAGTGGCACACTTATGTCAACATTTACATGTGTTGACCTTTCTGTGTTGATTTTTTCTTGTGGCGATTCGCAGCACCCCCCGTGACACCCCACCTCCCGCAATTCGCGGCAACCCCCCACCGGAACCCCTGTGAACACTGCCCTCCCGCGATTCGCGGCACCCACCCCCGCGACCCCCCCTCCCGCAATTCGCGGCACCCCCCCCCCCGCGCGATTCGTGGCAGCCCCAGGATTAAATGGCACATGCAAAACACTGGCACGGCTATGGTCGACAATGAAAAAGGTTGACATGAGTTTTTGAAGATTTATTTCATTTTTTGAATCTCCTATATATTTTGCTACATCTGTCACTCAAAGTGGGTGTCTGTGTCTATAACGCTCTGTTCCTGGACTTTCCTCTTAATGTGTGATTGCCTTCATCTGTGCTGAACACCTTTCTGAGAAATTAACCTGTTTAAAACAGGTGATGGCAATCATATATTAAGGGGAAGTCTAGAAACAGAGCATTGTGTCCTCCTGGAGAGGGTCATGTTGGGAGGTATGTGACAGAGAACCAGCCCAGTGAGCCCATAGACAGTGCCAGACACCCTCTGCCTCCCCATGTTGCCCAGCACTGCTACTCCACAGCCACCAGGTGAGCGACCCCCTCCCGCGATTTGCGGCAAAACCTCCCCCCCGCACGCCCCCCCCCCCTCCCGCGATTCGCGGCAAAAACACCCGCTCCCCCGCGACCCCCCCTACCGCGATTCGCAGCAAAAACACCCCTGCGACCCCCCCTCCCGCGATTTGCGGCAAAACCTCCCCCCCCGCGCGCCCCCCCCTCCCGCGATTCGCGGCAAAAACACCCGCACCCCCGCGACCCCCCCTACCGCGATTCACAGAAAAAACACCCCCGCGACCCCCCCTCCCGCGATTCGCTGCAAAAAGAACCCCCCCCACGACCCCTCCCGCAATTCGCGGCATAACCACCACCCCGCGACCCTCCCGCGAATCGCGGCAAACCCTCCCCCGTGACCCCCCCCCCCGATTCACGGAAAAAACACCCCCCCCCCGCGATTCGCGGCAAAAAGAACCTCCCCGCGACCCCCCCTTGCACGATTGGCGGCACCCCCCCTGCGACCCCCCTCCCGCGATTCGCGGCACCCCCCCCCCCCCGCAATTCGCAGCAGCCCCAGGATTAAATGGCACATGCAAAACACTGACATGGCTATGGTCGACAATGAAAAAGGTTGACATGAGTTTTTGAAGATTTATTTTTAATTTTTTTAATTTTTTCATATTCATTGTCATGTGTCGACATGGACACCAATGAAGTGGCACACTTATGTCAACATTTACATGTGTTGACCTTTCTGTGTTGATTTTTTCTTGTGGCGATTCGCGGCACCCCCCGTGACACCCCACCTCCCGCAATTCGCGGCAACCCCCCACCGGAACCCCTGTGAACCCCGCCCTCCCGCGATTCGCGGCACCCACCCCCGCGACCCCCCCTCCCGCAATTCGCGGCACCCCCCCCCCCCGCGATTCGCGGCAGCCCCAGGATTAAATGGCACATGCAAAACACTGGCACGGCTATGGTCGACAATGAAAAAGGTTGACATGAGTTTTTGAAGATTTATTTCATTTTTTGAATGTTTTCATATTCATTGTCATGTGTCAACATGGACACCAATGAAGTGGCACACTTATGTCAACATTTACATGTGTTGACCTTTCTGTGTTGATTTTTTCTTGTGGCGATTCGCGTCACACCCCCCCGCAACCCCCCCCCCCCCCACGATTCGCGGCACCCCCCGTGACCCCCCACCTCCCGCAATTCGCGGCAACCCCCCACCGGAACCCCTGTGAACCCCGCCCTCCCGCGATTCGCGGCACCCAACCCCACGACTCCCGCAATTCGCTGCACCCCCCGTGATTCGCGGCAGCTCCAGAATTAAATTGCATATGGAAAACACTGACATGGCTATGGTCGACAATGAAAAAGGTTGACATGAGTTTTTGAAGTTTTTTTTTTCATTTTTTGAATATTTTCATATTCATTCTCATGTGTCGACATGGACACCAATGAAGTGCCACACTTATGTCAACATTTACATGTGTTGACCTTTCTGTGTTGATTTTTTCTTGTGGCGATTTGCGTCACCCCCCCCCCACCCCCACAACCCCCACTCCCGCGATTCACGGCATACACACACACACCTCCCCCGCGATTCTCGGCACCCCACCCCGTGACCCCCCCTCCCGTGATTCACGGCACACCCCCGCGACCTCCCCTCCCATGATTCGCCGCAACCCCCGCCCCGTAACCCCCCCTCCCGCGATTCGCGGCACCCACCCCCGCGACCCCCCCTCCCGCAATTCGCAGCAACCCCCCGCGATTCGCGGCAGCTCCAGAATTAAATTGCACATGGAAAACACTGACATGGCTATGGTCGA
This sequence comes from Crinia signifera, assembly GCF_055691185.1. Taxonomy (NCBI): domain Eukaryota; kingdom Metazoa; phylum Chordata; class Amphibia; order Anura; family Myobatrachidae; genus Crinia; species Crinia signifera. The sequence continues at coordinate 60,516,923 of NC_139221.1, read as the reverse complement.
CAATGAAAAAGGTTGACATGAGTTTTTGAAGTTTTTTTTTTCATTTTTTGAATGTTTTCATATTCATTCTCATGTGTCGATATGGACACCAATGAAGTGCCACACTTATGTCAACATTTACATGTGTTGACCTTTCTGTGTTGATTTTTTCTTGTGGCGATTCGCGTCACACCCCCCCCCACCCCCCCGCAACCCCCACTCCCGCGATTCACGGCACACACACACCCCCCCGCGATTCTCGGCACCCCACCCCGTGACCCCCCCTCCCGTGATTCACGGCACACCCCCTGCGACCCCCCCTACCATGATTCGCCGCAACCCCCGCCCCCGTAACCCCCCTCCCGCGATTTGCGGCAACCCACCCCGCGACCCCCCTCCCGCGATTCTCTGCAATCCCTCCCCTCCCGCGATTCACAGCATCCACCCCCCCACAACCCCCCCCTCCTGCAATTCGCGGCACCCCCCGCGACCCCCCCTCCTGCAATTCGCGGCACCCTCCGCGACCCCCCCTCCCGCGATTCGCGGACACCTAACTTGCAATACAGGGCATCTTTCATACAATTCTAACCATATTTCTCATATACAAACGTTCACAAATTAAGGGGGCGCAGCCCCTTACGACGGTGTGAAGAGCGCCCGTAGGGCGCGATGAATCACCTAGTGTTTTATATGTGTCTCTAATTGGCTTTATCCCTTGCTAAAAGGTAAATTTTTAAAACTATAATGCATTTGTGCCAATCTCATATTTATTTATTAATATAATATTTTAGGATTACTTTAGCATTCTGAATTATGGCCCTTATTCTGGTTGACTCGGTCCAGCGCAAATTTGCACCGAGCGCACGTTTTTGCTTAGTACGCATGCGTACCGTCTGCAATCCGCATATACAAAAAAAGTAGGCAAAGACTGGATTGCATCTCACAAAGGGAGTTATTTTAATTCACTCTTTCTGACAAATTCCTTCTTAGATGGACAAAACCATGTGCACTGCAGGTGGGGCAGATGTAACATGCACAGAGAGAGTTAGATTTGGGTGGGGTTTTACTTCAAAGTGAGATCTATATTGCAGTGTAAAAATAAAGCAGTCAGTATTTTCCCTGCACAGAAACAAAATAACTCAACCAAATCTAAATCTCTCTGTACCTTTTATAACTGCCCCCCTGCAGTGCACATGGTTTTGTCCATCTAAGAAGGAAAAATTTGTCAGAAAGAGTGAACCAAAATAACATCCAAAGTGACATACTAAAAAAACACAATATTAAGTGTTGCAAAACAATAGTTTATTACATAATGTGAACAAAAAATTAAATACACAAATCATTCAAACTTTCCAGTATAAGCATAATTTACGTTAAAAATGTTACAGTCATTTCATATAATACACGCACTTAGAATATTGGCACATTAAGAACAATTGTGGGACACATATATTTTTGCTTTCTTGTGAAAAAAAAACAACAACTTCAAAACACATTAATAAGCCATCTATTACAGGATAATTGGTATTTGTAATTGGGTAGTCAATTTTTAAATTGGATCCAATAAACACAATGAAATGAGGCCAATTAGTTAATGGGTTGAGAATGAGTTGCAAGTGTATTCTTGGAGAGGAGAATGGACTCACTCGCACGTACATTGGATGATCAAACTCCCCATGGCCGGTTGTTGTGAAGGAACGTGGCCGCATGTTGCATCAGCGTGCCTTCGCGGCCTGTGTGCATGTGGGTTTCGTTCACACAAATGTTGGGAGGTATGCAGGGGTGACTACAGAAATAGATGATTGGGAGCACCATGATACAGTAAGTGAAGGGGTGGTTAGAAGCTACATGTAAAGGGGCATGTTCTTACTACAAGGGGCGTGGTATACACACACTACAGTATTATACACATTCCAGTATACGCATACTGTACCAAGATTCATATACCAGCATACACCCTGCTCCTGTACTTTATTCAGCGCTGAATCTTGTCTGTAGTTTATAAGGACCATTTTTATATCAAACAAAATGATTTAAAGCAATATAGAAAATTAGTTTCTAAATGATAGCTCTGCACTTTTCTTAGTAAGAAGGTAAGAGATAATGGGGGAAATTTACTAAGAATACGCATACGACTCAGTCGTAATCGTATTCTCAATATGATTTAATACGACTGGCTACGGCCATATTCCTGGCAAAATAGGATTCGTAAATAGGGCAGATTTACTAGGCTGCCCTGTTTACGAATTCATATTCGGCCGATGCAAATTCATATTTAGCGGCTGCATATACGGCCGCTAAATACATGTATGAGTCGACAGTCTGCAAGGATCAGTCAGATCCATGCAGGCTGCAGTGCAAAAAAAAAAAAAAAAAAAATAATGGCCACGGCCATAACCAGCCCCAGGCTCAAAGAGCCGGTCCTGGTTTTGAAAAATCAGAGATCCAAACAAATAGGGGTTCCCCGTATTTTTTTAAATGAGCACCAGGCTCAGGGGCCGGTCCTGGTTCCCAAAATACTGGGGACAAAATGACTAGGGGTCCCCTGTATTTTAAAAACCAGCACCAGGCCCAATCAGCCAGCAGGGAAATTCCACAGCTTGGGGACATTTATTATATAAAGTCCCATGGCCAAAGCATTGCCCCCTGACCAGTCAGCCTGGGCAGGGGTCCTGGGGAAATCCATAACCCCCCTCCAGAATTTACCTATCCTGGCTGAAGCCAGGGGCTGTCCCCAGTACCCTTGGACTGTCGGTACCAGGCTGATAAATGTATTTTCTGAATTTTCAGCACAGCCAGAAAACTTTTTAGTGATTGGCACAGGGATCAACTTCCTCAAAAAAGATGATTTTCATCAAAATGAACTAAACATTCTATGAGGAAAACCTTTTCCACCAATTACATCAAATACTTCTGTAAGGGTGGATTTGTGTGGAAAACAGTTTATATTGTGTGATGATGAAGATGATAATGACAACAATATCTCCCCATTGTAGAGAAGAGATAATTAAAAATAAAACCAAGCACTTCTGCTTGATGTCTTCCAAATCCTTTCCATTTCCATAAATAACCTTTTTTTAGTGTTAAATTCTTTAGGGCAGATGTATCATTCCTTCAAAAGAGGACAGGTGAGGAAATTGCTCATAGAAACCAATCTTCTAGTTATTAATAGAATATGATAGGTTGCTATGGGAAACACACTCACTCTAGAAGACTTGACGTGCTCCTCTATGAGCCTTATGACTTTGCCCTCCATCCTAAATGTATGAGACACAGTTAATGACATTTGAAACCTTCCCGATACAATTAGCAAATTCTTTGGGGAAAATATTTCCAGCAGACTTTTTGAATATTCCCTTTTCCACTCCTTACTTCTGATATCTCATTGTGAACAGAGCTGGAGCAGGGGCCCACTCACCCATGATGTCATGATGTCACACCTAGAGGGCAGGGCCACTGTCACTAGGAGGTAGAGCACTGCCTGGAGTGTTCTAAAGACACTCTAGGCAGCTCTACATGCTGGATCATCAATTGGATGCTCTGGGTGATTTTAACTAAAGGGTCCCATTCCATGCACTCTGCAGGCCACATCTACAGTAGATGCCGCAGGGCAGCAGTGGTACAACCCCAGACACTACTCACACTCCCCTAGTAACAGGGGAACATCTTCCCCATTGTTTGAGAACGTTTTTGCACCATCTTCTCTTTAACCATGTCAATCACTGCAATTCACTGTACCTGTGTACATGGTTTCCTGAGTCCCAATTCTCTTGAATTTAAATTTATATTCAGTTTATTTGGTATAATAATAATGTTACAGGCAACAGAATCTTCCACTACCATGGTGTTGCTCTCCTGTGAAGCATATTCTCAGGGATAGGATGAGAGTTCTGTTGAAGATAGGATGTTGCCTATAGCAACCAATCAGATTATATTATCTTCTAGAATGTGCTAAATAAATAGGAATCTGATTGGTTGATATGGGCAACATCCCATCTTAAATTGAACTCCAATTAAATATAAACTGATTACCTACTTACAAATATCAAAGTTGAAGAAAAATGTACATTTTAAACTTTGGGATTTGACACAAAAAGTCTTGTATGTAATTCCTGGAATAAGAACGTGAATATTCAAATATTTATCTAAAAAAAGAAATCAATATAATCTTTCATTAAATCCTTCTCTAGACAATTACATTTAAAGGGGTGCCGGATGCGGTCCCGACAGTCGGGATCCCGACAGTCATTTACCCGACATCGGGATCCTGACTGTCAAAACGCCAACAGACAGGTGCCCGACGGCCACCCACTATCTTCCCTTGTGGGGGTCCACGACCCCCATAGAGGGAGAATAAAATAGGTGGTGAGCATAGCGAGCCACCGTGCCCGCAGCGTGGCGAGCGCAGCAAGCACGCAAGGGGCTTTGTCGCGCTCACCATGCTGTCTGAGTCCGGCCAGTCGGGATCCCAACGTCGGCGGGCTAATGACTGTCGGGATCCAGACTGTCGGAACCCTATACCACACCCATTTAAAGTTTCCAGTAGGACAAACTAGTCTGGGTTGACCAGTACTGTCCTAAGATGAAAAAGGTTATATCGGGACAATTTTGACCTGACCTGATATAACCATAACTTTTCCACAATTTCCATTTCTGTCCTGAATTACTGATATTTATAAGAGTCTTTATATAATATTACTTAATGTTGTGGTCATGCATATATAAACACACAATTGATTTTTTTTCTTAGTTAAATTATGTTTTTATTTTATTCAGAGTTGCAGAGACTACTGAATAATAGCATGCTGTAAGTCAAACACTGTGCTTTGCGTTTTCTGGTTTCGATTAAATATTCTTGCAAGCCAACCGAAATAGAGCAGCGTCAATGTGCCAAAAAGATGTTGAAGCAGCTTGTTCTTTAACTCCTTCCCAATATTTTCTGTATTTATTCTTGCATCAATTAGATTTACATAACAAGTATCAAGTAGATTTTTCTTGACTTCATAAAAGCCTGCAAAGATTTAACAATGATTTACAGAGTTGTCCTCTCAGTGGAGACTGTGTTCTTACATTATGTTATGAAACGGGTAAAACGAAAGATGCCTAATGCAAACAGCGCAATATTACTTTTTTCCTCCTTGCATGAGACAGACTTATTTTTCCAAGTGGAAATGGTGAAGCCCTTAGTATTGTTTAGTAGCCAGTAAACCTTGTGTGTGTGCGCCATGCAAAATAACATCTCAGAATCTAATAAAACTAAATTTAACTCCAGATGTCGTTGTTTCAAAATATGCCAATGGAAAAATCTTGTAAAAAATATGATAAAACAATTAGAAATGGAAAAAGTCAAAACTACAGAATCACTCTTTGCAGAAAAGCTAATTAGCTAAACAGGTATTTAAATAGGACAGAAAGTTGTTTTCTCAGCTAAATTTTTGCCAGTTCAAAAAAAAAAAAGTCAAATAAAGCAATGAAATTATTCTGGCCAGATATGTTGTGAACAGTAAAAGAGAATTTGGGTGGATAAATGCACTGTATTTCTTATACTGGTGCGTCTGACCACCGTCTCCCACCGGTGTATAGAGATGTGCTCAGACACCTGTGTTTTGGTTCTAAATCCTCGTTGTGTTTTAGGTTCAGTCTTGAATCTTAGATTTGCTAACCTGGATAAAACATCAGAAAAACAGAGGTGTATGTACTAAGCCTTGGGGCCAGGTGCAATAGCCTCCGAGTTTGAACTGGGATGTTTTTTTTTTAAAGGGGTAATCATTTACAGGGCACGGTTTTGCCTGCTTAGTGACTGCCCCTTTAAGAAAACATCAGAGTTCAGCCGGCATTTGGCAAAGCAGCCGAACTTTGAGGCTATTACATGTGAGCCCTTGGAAAGCGATAAAGTGGGAGGGGATAAAAGTACCAGCCAATCAGCTCTTAACTGTCATGTCAGAGTTGTGTTTAAAAATGACAGATAATAGCTGATTGGCTGGTACTTTATCTCCTTCCATTCTATCTGTCTCCAAGGCTTAGTACATAGACCTCCAAGTTCTGATATGAAAGACCCATGCCATACCTCACACCTCATATCTTTATGTTTCATTATCTCAGTTCCATTGTGACAGAAGCACCAATCTAGTGTGCACAGAATGAGTTTTGTTATACCGCAGCAGCGCCCACTCACTGTGCACCCACCCCTGACATGGTGGAACAGCAACCCACCAATTCAGAGGCGTACCTAGATATTCGTAGGCCCCATAGCAAAAGTTTGTAAGGGCCCCCTATTTAGCAACTGATGATGATAAATGTATGTAAAACATATTACTTAGACAGCAAAGATGGGCCCCCTTCAGCTCTGGGCCCCATAGCAGCTGCACCCCTTGCACCTATGGTAGTTACGCCCTTGCACCAATTCTCAACGGTGATGTTGTTAGATCCACCCCTGTGAGCTTGGACCTTCTCCTTTCTTAAACCACCCCTGCTGTTGGCTTAGTTGCTGTTAGTCGGAAATACGTTTACACAAAGCATTTACAAAAATGCCTACTACACTTTCTGAGGGGATATCACACTCAAGACACCCCAATTATTTTTATTATATTAAAGATTAATAAATGAACCTAGCAATTTCCCCTTGCCCTCCCCTCCCCGTCTTAATTTAGTTTCTGTGTCCCATTGTACTTGCAACCAACTCTGCTCCTAGAATACTTGTTGCTTAGTAGTAGTTTCTTTCAATACAGTTGGTAGAAATTAACAGATTAAGCACAACTTTGTGTTACAGGATACAAAGGTCTTTTGTTTTTTTATCCCGTTAAGTGTCCAAGTCACAAACATACAGTACTTGCCTACTCTCCAGGATCCACAGGGAGGCTCCAAAAACTGTGTGGTGCTCATGCCCACCCCTCCCATTATACCAACCTGTCTGCACCTTCCCGCATGGGCCAGTAATTTGATAGGCATGGTCACACACAACTGCTGCATGTAGTGCCAGTATCAGTGTCCAGTGTAACAAACATCAAAAAAAAAAAAAACTTGTGTTAACCTTTTTCCATGTTGATCTTTTGCTTGTGTCAACCTTTTCACCATGTCAATCTTTTTGATGTGTCAACTTTTTCACCGCCGAGGAGCAAGTAACCCCTAGCAAGAAGCATGTAGGTAAAACATGTTTAGTCATTAATTTATGGGGTAGAAGCCTTACAGTGTAAAGGGCATCTTTGTGTGTTGATCATAAACTGGTGACAGCGGCATAACTGTGTTTGGTATAATATTGAATAAGAATTATGGTATGTGGCATTATGAGTAATGGGCATTACAGTTTGTGTGGCATATTGTGTAAGGGGCATTATGGTGCGTGGCATAATGTGGTGTGTTGCATTATTTGTAAGCAGGGGCGGAAACAGAACTCTTGGGGCCCCATACACTGTTATCTCTAGGGCCCTCCACCCCCTCAAACCCTATCACCCCCCCCCATCTCTATGCTGGAACATAAACTGGACGCACTGCGGACTACTTACTATCACATTGACACACACCCTCACCCTGCGGCCTGGGTTCTACCATGCTGACACACACCCTCACCCAGCAGCCTGCGTGCTATCAGTCTGATACACTCCCTCACCCCACAGCCTGCGCTTTATTACACTGATGCCCTACCTCACCCTGTGGCCTAGGCTCTATCACACTGACGCACTATACTACCATGATGCTTTCCCTAACCCCGTGGCCTGCCCTCTATCACTTTGATGCACTCCTTGACAGGGCTGCCATTACAAATTGTGGGGCCCAAGACTGGCAAAATGGGCAGGGCCCCCATAGGGGAAAGGTGGGGCACATAGGTGGGCGGAGCTGTGGATAATGTAGGTGGAGCTACAGCAGGAGCATAGCATGTTTGTTCTGTATGAGTTCCGCCGCTGAATTGTGTTTGTTTTATAATATGTTCCAAATATATCTAGCTGTCCGCATATAGTTACATCATGGCTGCGGCTTGTCGGTGTGCACTGGCAGCCTGATTCAACTACCACAAAGCTGCAATCTGAGGTACCTAAAAGCCCAACCAACCATCCCTTATATACATAAATGCCTATCACCCCATTCACCCCTTATATACCTAATACGTATTACCCCCTACATACAGTACATGAAAATATATCATTAAATCCCACACAAAGCTTATATAGTATTTATCTACAGTATACTCCCCCCGCCCCCCCACACACACCAGGCGGGACGTCACAATAATAAAATGTAGAAATGAACGCCAGAATTTTGAATCAGAGCTCCCGTATCCCATTAGCCGACAACTGCACCTGCTATCCAATCGGTTGCTGTTCACACAAATGTCAGTAGTTTTGAGTTTTTAAATTATCCTGTCAGACATTATCAAAGAGCAAGAGAAATGATTGGCAGGAGTCCACGAGATTGCAGCCTCACGTGTTGCGGGTAGGGATAGTTCACTGTAAATATTTTAGTTAGTTAAGTTTCTGCAGAGTCTCATGGAAAATAAGGTTAGCAAAAACAAATCAGTGTCATGGAGTACCAGGATTGACTAACTAAGTGCTGGAGTTTCATCTGCAGTTCTCAGATATATTGGGGGAAATTTACTAAGATGTGTATTCTACTTCACAAGTGATGTTGATATGGGTAACCAATCAGATCCTGTCTACTATCTTCTAGAGGGTGCTAAATAAATAAGAAGTATATTATGATTGGTTGCCCATAGCAACATCACATGTGAAGTAGAATACACATCTTAGTAAATTTCCCCATTAACTCATATGTTTATGGACAGATTTTACCAATAGACATTTCTAAAATGAAATCTATTTTTCAATAGTATTGAAGAGACCTTTCTTTAATAATAACTTTTCAAATATTCTACTTTTTTATATAGACTTGGATATTCAATTTAAAGAATTTTACTCACACACAAAGCTATTAACTATTCTACACCAATGTACATGAACGTTCTCTGTCTAGTCTCCAAACCTTAAGAGTTTTTGAAAGCTCACCTCTTCAGGCATCATATAAATTTTCAGAACCACCCACATAACCTTCATAAAATGTCATACCCAATTACATCCCCACTGTCCAGTTCACTCATTTATGCACATATTATTTTTATTAACCTTCCTATCCTGCTGACCCCTGGCCAACATTGCTGTTTAACCAAATCATAAAGCACACCAAGAAAATCTGGTGGATCTTAATGTAATACAGTAGATAACACCAATCCTTGTGTATCAATCAGGGCCGGTGCAAGGCACCGGAGCACCCCAGGGGAGTCGGGGTGTGGGCGCCCCGGTGCCGGGGGGAGGGAGGGTGGTACCTGTGTAAAAAAATTGCTGCCCCGGCGTCCCTGCAGTGCTGGGGCGGTCAGGGGTGTCCGTGCCGTAGGGGTACCGGCGGCGCCGTCATGTGTATAAAGCTGGCTGCGGCCAGCAGGGTCCCTGTAGTGAATAGCAAATAACTAGCACTTCCCGCGCCGCCGCGCGCATAGCGCTAGTTATTTGCTATTCACTACAGGGACCCCGCCACAGTTCGCTGGGGGTGAGGGGCGAACTGACGCCCTCCAGGTGCCTGGTATCAATGCCTACCTCTGTATTGTTTGCAAGCTTGCGAACAGGGCCTTCCTACCCTTATGAATTTATGTTATTACCCAGTCTTGTTTTTTCACTGATTACTATTGTTTTGTTTTATGTGATCGCTGTTTCCAATTGTAAAACGCAACAGAATTTTCTGTGCTATATAAGAAACTGTTAATAAATAAATATAGACTTTAATTGCACAATAGCCAATAGGAGCTACAGCAAACTCTTTATTGCCCTACAAATAAGGAAGTGATTATTTTTGTTTGGTTAAATGAGGGAAGGTCTGACTAAATTCCCTACCAGGAATCCAGGGGGGGGGGGGGGGGAGGACTGGTTGGCCGGCACCTTTAAAACCATTGCTAGACACTGCACTGCCACAAACATGCTTAAAGCCCCACCAACCTTAGTTTGGGTGGACGACCCTCCCTGCTGGTAGTCTAGGAACCTAGTGCCTGGACTTAAGAAGAGACAACCCCTCACTAAAGGCTGTCTGGTTACATGATAGTATGAGCATTCCACATTTTGGATGTCTCATGATAAGAAATACACGTTTGACATATGTAATAAAAAAGATAGCATCACACATCAACATGTAAAATGCATATTAGTCCACATCTTTTAGGAAAGACATTGTATAGTACATGTTACTTCAGACCATTGGTTAACATATCTGCAATCAAACCTGCAAGGTTTCCCTCACTGGTCACATAAATGACTCGGCCTTAGGTGCTACAGTATCTACCAGATCTCTAGTGAGCTGGTATTTTATGGCAAGGTGCTTAGATCATCTACCATAATGTTTGGTGCTGGAAGATAAGTCAATTGAACATCTGTTGTCACAAACAGAAAAATGAAGAAGACCTGACATAAAGGGGGAAATTTACTAAAGGAAATGTGTAAAAAATAGGTGTAAAAATAGGTGTATTTGTATCCAGAAATACACTTATTTTTGACATTTTCAATCCCGAAAAGATGGTTGTACTCGCATCAAGGTTTCTTTACATGAATGTCTCTCAATCCAGTTCCATTTAGTAAAAACAGGTTTCTCTTTATTAAAAAATCACATAAAAAAAACACCGGTGTCAGATGTAATAGTCAGCCAGAAAACGTAAAAGCGGCCAGATGGAAAACCCGGGAAGCTCACTTACGGTTCGATGTGATCATATGGAATAATTGTGTAAAAGAAGCTTTCTGAGACCTACATCGGGTAAAATTTATCCTATCTGTATAACATTGGCTATCAGCACCCACATTAGAGCGCTGTCCTCCTAAAATTCTTTTTTGTATATGCTTTGTTCTGACCAGGCCGATAACTCCTGGTATAGGAGGCTAGCTGCACTTTTAATTGTGCATAAGAATTCCTACCCATTTACTTTTATATCAGGTAAAATAGAGCCAGTTTGTACATGGGCTTCCAAACTGCCTTTTTTTTCCTGCCAGTACAGGTAAGGACTGCCTGACATGTCTACTTGGATGCTGTCATCAAATTAATCCTCCACCATTATTTAAATGGTGACAGCATCAAATGCAGCAACAGTAGACCTTTAGTCCGGACTCCCTCCTGCCTGCCCTGCATCCACGCCAGTGGGTGGTGTGGGAAATCGCAGCTGTTTCCTCGCAGCCACAGGTGTGGGAGAAAATGAAGGAGGAGCTGTGGCCGTGTCACGGTCCCCTTCAGATGACAATCTCCTGACCAGCAGGTATTTGCACCTTTGTAGACTTGTGTCTGCCAGAAACAGAGACACAGCATTTGCTTTAAACCGAGGATCGAGCACGGTGGCCAGAATGTATTCCTCTGACTTTAACACACTGACCACCCTTGTATCCTTTTGCTGCTCCTCATCCTCTGAAGCATATAGAGGGTGGAGTTCCAGTGTGTCACCACCTCTTGTTTAAGCTGATGGCAGGGCAGGTTGAGGAGTAATTGCTGCCGCTCCAGCCTTCGGCAGGCAGTGGCAGAATGCCGAAAGTGTCCACAAATTTTGCAGGCCACTGCAAGCATCTCCTGCACGCTCCTGTCACTTCTGATGAAATGCTGCACCATCAAATTTATTGTGTGGGCAAAACATGGCATGTGCTGGAAATTGCCCATGTGTAGTGCCTGCACAATGTTACTGGCATTGACCGACACCACAAATCTCCAGGAGAGTTTAAGGGGGTAAGCCACTGGGAGATGATTTCCCTCAGTTTCTCTAAGAGGTTGTTGGTATTTTGCTTCTTCCTGAAACTGGTGATACACAGTGTAGCCTGCCTTGGAAGGAACTGGCGTGCAGGAGATGCTGCTGCTGAAGACGATGCATCTACTCAGTGGGCTGTCACAGTCATATAGTCCTTAGTGTGCCCTGATCCACTTGTTCACATGTCTGTAGTTAAGTGGACAGTGGGTACAGCCGCATTTCTCAGGGCAATGAAGACACTTTTCTGACGTCCCTGTACATCCTGGATATCGGCTGCCTTGTGAAGTGGAATCTAGACGGGATTTGGTACCTTAATCAACCGTCTAAATCCCACTCCACTGATGGCGGACACCGGATGCACGTCTAACACCAAAATAGCTGTCAAGGCTGCAGTTATCCACTTTGTCATAGGATGACTGCTGTCGTATTTCGTCCTCATGGAAAACGACTGTTGGATGGTTAATTGCTTAGTAAAAGACGTAGCGGCCTTAGAACTTCCCCTCTGGGATGATGACCGACTCCCAGCAGCAACAGCAGCAGCGGTAGTAGTAGGCGTAGTGCTGCAGGATCCTCTGGTGGAATCACGGATAGAAGAGGAGTCAGTCATTCTGGTGACATGGCCTGCAGGACTCCCTCCGATCTGGATCAAGGAGGAAATTGATGAGGAGGGAGTTGGTGGTGTGCTTTTCAGGTGCTTGGCTCCAACAGGAGGGCCAAGGGATTTAGGTGTCCCTGATCTGCTAGCCACAGTTCCTGAACTAAACATTGATTTATGGAGGGTCTTCAGGTGACGTATAAGGGAGGATGTCCCTAGGTGAGCAAGATCCTTACCCCTGCTTATTGGAGCTTTACATAAGCTACATATGGCAATACATTTGTTGTCCGGATTCGGATAAATAAAATTGGTCCTCTGCCCAGGCATGACGATGGACTTTTTCAACCCATGGACAGCAACTATTTACCCCCTGGTGCCTCATTTAAGCAAACCACCTCAGCATCCTCCTCGTCAACTTCCTCCTCAGTGCCACCTACATCAATATCCTCCTCTCGGTCTACAACATACCTTCATGATCAAAATCAGGAACTGTGCTATAGGTGATCCTTCCAGCATATGCAGAAGGAGTGCTGAAAATGGTGCAAAGAGCCACCTCTTCCCATACAGTGATGGGAAGGTCAGGCATCCCAACCACCAACACCCTTGGACTCTCCTTGGGGGTTTGTGATAACATGTCTTCTTTAGTAGGCAGAGATGTTTGCTGTGTTTTTGATGACAGCTGAAGTCTTTTAAAATCTCTAAGGGGGGGTAGGTGGGCTTGCATCGTCGTGTGAAGTTGAACCACCAGTCATGAATACAGGCCAGGGCCTTAACCGTTCCTTGCCACTCCGTGTCGTAAATGGCACATTGGAAAGTTTACGTTTCTCCTCCAGTGATTTTCATTTCTTTTTTTTGGGTCCTTTTTTTTACTCAGCTTTGGCTTTTTAGATTTTACATGCCCTGTACTTTTACATTGGACATAGGCCTTGGCAGATGATGTTGATGGCATATCATCATCTACTGTATGTCATCATTAATACTTGCAATTGCAGCAGATTCAGAAGTAGAAGGAAGCGGCCATTCATCTCTCCCTATTTGATTCTCAATATTTTGGATCTCCATTATTTTTGTGGAGTTATGCAATATATTACACCACAGGACAGCACCACTGGAGTGCAAATATATATGACAGTAGATGCACCAGTAGAGAGGTATTAAATATATGGCAGTAGATGCACCAGCAGAGAGATTTTATATATACGGCAGTATATGCACCAGCAGAGAGATATTTTTTATATGGCAGTATATGCGCCAGCAGAGAGATATTATTTATATGGCACTATATGCAACAGCAGAGAGATATTATTTATACAGCAGTATATGCACCAACAGAGAGATAATATATACAACAGTATTTGCATCAGCAGAGAAATATTATTTATACAGCAGTATATGCACCAACAGAGAGATAATATATACAACAGTATTTGCACCAACAGAGAGATAATATATACAACAGTATTTGCACCAGCAGAAAGATATTATTTATACGGCAGTAGATGCACCAGCAGAGAGATATTATTTATACAGCAGTATATGCACCAACAGAGAGATAATATATACGACAGTATTTGCACCAGCAGAGAGATATTATTTATACGGCAGTAGATGCACCAGCAGAGAGATATTATATATATATACGGCAGTAGATGCACCAGCAGAAAGATATTATTTATACGGCAGTAGATGCACCAGCAGAGAGATATTATATATACAGCAGTATATGCACCAGCAGAGATATATTATTTATACAGCAGTAGATGCACCAGTACACTGGTATTAAATTAATATTTATATATATGTCAGTACAGTAGATGCACCAGCAGAGAATATGTTTACTAATTATATAAGGCTGTAAATACACCAGCAGGGAGGTATTATACATCAGATGCACAAGCAGACTGGTATACAAGTGGTTAATAATTTTAACAACAGTGCACACAGTCATATACTAATTGAAGTGGCCAGGTACTGGCTGGGCTGGCAGCCACTGGCAGTGCAGAGCACACACCAGAGAGCAGAGCAGACAGTGGCGCTAGTAGGCACTGGTAGTCGCCCCAGCAGAAAAACACAGCTCGCTAACCTACCTAACCTAACAAAGCTTCGCACAGTAAGCACACTCCTTTCCCTAACCCTCCTAACTCATGAGTGACAAATGGTGCCGGATTCTCACGGTTATATAGAGGTTCCAGATCTCGTGAGAATCTGGTGCCAGGCCATGACATTTTGCCTGAGTGCCGGAATCTGAGTCAGACGGGAATCTCTGAGCCCCACTCGGATCCGGGCTCGGATTAGTGACGTTCGTGTGGGCTCGGATCTTGGAAATCCGAGCCCGCACATCTCTAATTAACACGTGCATACAGTACATCAAAGTTCCAGTTACAAATTGGCAACTAACTCATGCAGCCTCTCCAATGAATGAGGACCACCAACAATCCTCAAAGTAGTGAAAAGTAGAAGATAAACAATTGGTCAATGGCGCTGAGCTTTGTTCTCACACTGTATAACTTCTTTCTCTACCCAAGTATTGCCAAACTGGCCTTGTATGTACATTCCAACAGGGTTTGCCTCACATGGGAAAAGAAAACAAAAAAGCATACACATGTTTTGTACTTTGTCTCAATAAATGTATTTTATGCTTGAAACAGAGAAAGATATCTCTTCTTCGCATGTCCTCATACTCAAAACAAGTATTCACTTGTATATCACTACTGAAAGAAACCTTTATGTGAAAGGCCTTACATGTGACCATGTGACAAGAAAGCAGGAAGATGGGTAACTGCGCTGGGTGTATGACAAAGGGTACAATCTTAAAAATGGTTAATTTAATAATACATTTATAATGTCATTTGGACAAAGACAATACACATAAAAAACAAATATAAAGGTAATGATTAAAATGTCAATGGTAGAATAAAAACAATACACATAAAAAACAAATATAAAGGTAATGATTAAAATGTCAATGGTAGAATAAATAGGTACAATGACCTGAATACTTGGATAGTCACCCTTTTGTCCACCAGTACTGGGGAAATCCGTCCAAGTTAGTAGATGTATGCTTGAAATGCCAGTTATGTGCAGAATGAAGTTCCTGTCACTTATTTGGAAATAGGAGGTGGCGTTCCTCCAGAAAAACTCTGAGCCACGGCGAGTGAAGGAAAAATAGTACCTCTAATGCAATATTGTGCCGAGGGTGGTGTCTGCTTAGTTGAAGTGGGTGGCAGATATCTCAAGGCAGTGGGTGCTAAATCCAAGTAGGTTAAAATTGGGGTGCAAGTTCCTACGCGTTTGACCGCTAAATGCGGCTTTTTCAAGGATTTTCAAGTTCCTTGAAAAAGCCGCATTTAGCGGTGAAACGCGTAGGTTCTTGCTCCCCAATTTTAACCTACTTGGATTTAGCACCCACTGCCTTGAGATATCTGCCACCCACTTCAACTAAGCGGACACCACCCTCTGCACAATATTGCATTAGAGGTACTATTTTTCCTTCACTCGCTGTGGCTCATAGTTTTTCTGGAGGAACGCCACCTCCTAAGGACCCGGTTTTATTTCCAAAGAAGTGACAGGAACTTCATTCCGCACATAACTGGCATTTCAAGCATACATCCACTAACTTGGACGGATTTCCCCAGTACTGGTGGACAAAAGGGTGACTATCCAAGTATTCAGGTCATTGTACCTATTTATTCTACCATTGACATTTTAATCATTACCTTTATATTTGTTTTTTATGTGTATTGTTTTTGTTCTACCATTGACATTTTAATCATTACCTTTATATTTGTTTTTTATGTGTATTGTCTTTGTCCAAATGACATTATAAATGTATTATTAAATTAACCCTTTTTAAGATTGTACCCTTTGTCATACACCCAGCGCAGTTACCCATCTTCCTGCTTTCTTGTCTAACCATTGGGAGTGATTATCCCTTTTTTCCATACTGCTGCTCCAAGCAAAGCACACTCATATCATAGCGCCCTTCCCGATATTTTGATATCTACCCTCTATGTGACCGTGTGAGTACGGTATGAACCGTTATCCGAGTTTCACTATTACCCAGGTTCTCTCAGCCGATCAGCGGCCTCCCATTTGGGCTTTCAGCCAATCACTGGCTGCCCATTCATTTGTTTTGTTTTTTAAGATTATCCACTGCCCGGTACCCTGCCATCCTGTCTGCATCCCCCACCTGTCGTCTCTCTGCATCCCCCCACCCTGCTCCGGGCTACACATAAGATTTAGGACCAGGTCGCCGGGTCATCAGGGTTGCCCACCACTGCGACACATCACAGGGCTTGCCTCCTCTCACTCCTCCCATCCGGTGACAGCAGCAGGAGCAGCTCCGAGGCCACTTCCTCTCCTTCCTCCCTGCTCCCTCCCCCTCCTCCTACCCAGTGGCGCAGCAGCAGCCTTGGACAGGAGAAAATCCGAGGCTGCTGTTTCCACTGTTCACATGTTTTATTATTTTTATTATAATAACATCAGCTTCTGCCCGGGCTGATTTTCCCCTGGAGGGGGGTTCCCACTTCCCCAGGGACCCAGCCTGGGCTGACCAGTCAGGGTGATCATGCTTTGACATGACATCGCTGGCTGTTTGAGCCCGTGCTGGTTTTTGAAATAGGGAGGACCCTTACTTCTTTTATCCCCCGTATTTTGGGAACCAGCACTGGGCAAAGAGTCTGGGGCTGGTTATAGAAATACTGGTAAGTCTAGACTTACCCAGTGCTGTGATGGCTCTGACCTCAGCGGCCCTCTCTCACAACGGCTGTGCAACACCTGCATTTTCTGGGCAATCCAAGAAAACACAGACCAGCTGCCTATATATGGCAAACATAGCCAGCGATGACTAACCATCTCTGGCTTTGTGCATATGGACGGTTCATGCAGCGTACCATGCACATTCGTGGCCAACCGATAATCGGTTGGACTGTGAATTATCACGCTGACCATACGGGTCTGATTCAGTCCCATAGGTAGGGTAGCTACTAGCTTCTTCTACATAGCTTTAAATCACACTATTTAGGCCAGCCCCCCTAGCACCCTGTAGTACAGCCCATCAGATAAATTGTATGGTACAAGTGTATGCAGTAAGGTAAATTGCATGCGATTTGTCATGGGTTGATAAATTGCATGCAAAATATCTAATGCGAAATAAGCACTCAAGTACAGAATCTGACATGAAGGACTCCCGGGAAGCTGCCGGGGAGTTCAAGGGAAATCTGATGCAATTTAAAGCATCAGATAAATTGCCCTAGTGTATGGCCACCTTAATACTGAGAACCACAGATCTTTTGTTCTCAACATGGACTGCTTTCTGGAGCATTTTATAAAGCTCTGATAAGTTCATCTGACTGATGGTCACCTATGCTCAGTAAAGATACAAGATCACGGGCCCGGTTCTCTAAGCTTCAAAAGTGATAAAATGGAGAGTGATAAACAGCCAGCCAATCAGCTCCTACCTGCCATGTCACAGACTGTGTTTGAAAAATGTCAGACAGAAGCTGATAGGCTGGCTGTTTATCCGCCTCCATTTTATCACTTTTGAAGCTTAGAGAATCTGGTCCTTCAACCCTGAAGTTCAAGCTCTTGGAAAAAAGAGCTATCAATGGAATACAGTCACCTCGGAAACCCAAAGTGACCTGAGCTGGAACTCCGTTAGACTCAGAACCCCAAAGTTCGGGTGTGTTCAGCTTTCAGGAAAACCAAACCACTTTTCTCTATAATTAATGGGCAAAAACTACAAGAATACAAATACTACAGGAGCCGAGTAATAGTAACAAAACTGCACAGGAAGTCCATTCTGGAGAATGAATGATCAATTGAAAAGAACGCTTCTTTCAGCTCTAGTAAGATAAGAAAAATTGAAGAGATATATTTCCATCTCCCTTTATAGATCGTTTGGGATATGTATATAAGGTTCTTCATGAAGCTTTCTATCATAACATTCAGATTTGTTTTTTCATGCGGAACAGATTGGTTCATGTTTAGCGGCAGTGTGGTTCAATGTGTAAAATCAAAGTAAAAAAATTACTGAAATTCAAAATATCACAGTGTTCATAAAAAGTGCTCTTGGAAGATAAGATTACTTGTAAAGACAAGGTTGTAGGAGTTGGCAGAATATTTTTTGTCATCATTTGCTGTGTAGTGATGCACGCATCTAGTGTTACACCAGCGTAGGGAGGTAGATGAACTTGCCAATGTACAGCCAGAGCCAGTAATAACAAGTGCGCAGCTTCTCTGCCAGCGTAGTCTCCTACACAGCTAATGACTGTACAATGTTTCCATTCACTTTGACTTTTTCCTCTCAGATACCCCATATACACAAACAGCATTTTCACACATTAAGAACATCATATTCAGACCCTATGCTGAGAAATAATACACCCTGAGGTCTATTTATTAATGTTTTATTTCTTTTCGGCAATAGAAATCATTTCACAGTATTACATATACAGAAGGATCGTTGTGTTTCTCTATTTTAGTCGCTGACCTCCGAGCCACAGTCAAACTGTGCCTCCTGGCTTGGGCCACAATCACTATATATTTTTAGAGGCATCCTATGAACATGACACAGTATTCCAAGTAAGATGTGCCATTGGGATGATATAAATGGTTTTTGTAGGGGAGTTTGTTCGTTTGATGAATGCGAGAATTTACATGATTTATAACAGAGATTTTATCCGCAAATTGCATGGTGTGTGTTCTGTTTTTGTTTTGGACTTGGTTAACCATTCTTACAGTATGTAGCAGTAAAACAGTTTTTTTAAGACACGGAAATACCATGATTATAAAAGCAGCAGTCAAAGGTTTAATATAAAGTAAGGTATTGTCGATTAGCTGTGCTTATGAATGTAATTTGGTGCATTTGAGCTTTAACAGAGATAGCAAGTTCCCTTTCGCTGCATAGACTGTATAGCAAACAGAGGCAGAACTCTGGGAGGCAATGGAGTCATCTGCAGCCAGGCTCCGGCTCCCAAGGGGGCACCTTTCCTAACCTGCAAGTTTAAATCAGTTAATTGAAAGCCATCAATATTTTTGAAAATGTATGTGTCCTCTCTACCTCACTCTATCTCTATATTTAGATATACAGTATATAGGGATAGAAAAATATACATTTCAGAATGGACACATATATAGATTGTATAAGGTTGTGCGTGTGTGTGTGTGTGTGTGGGGGCAACCAATATACATGTATTGCCTACGGGCAGCTGGGACGAACTTACGACACTGACAGCAAAGTAAACCTAACCTTTGTTTTCTGTGGAGTAGCAATAGTGGAAGCTTCGGGGTGCCAGCATCTGTGTTATGCGGATTTCATGTGTTCTGGTCATCCGCATGGAAATTTGATGGAAATGTCCCTCCAAAAATGGCCATCATCTAGGAGTAGACAGATGCTAGTAGCATCTGTCATGTAAATTCTTTGATCGGGGGATGCAAAGTTTACAGTTAAGCTATTCTTTTCTCTCTTCTCTCTTAATATTCACACCTGTCCCCACCGGTACATCATCTGCTGACATCCGAGGATTCAAAATCTTTACCCAAAAAGAGTTGTTATTCTTGCTTTAGAATTATAAAGGAGTGTGGGGTAAGATGAAACAATTTTTTGTTGTCCCCTAGGCAAGGGTAAATGATACAGATATACTCAGTGGTCGAAGTGGGGCGGTATACGGGGGTATGCCATACCGCCACTTTAATCTGAAGATAAAAAAAAAAGGGGACGTTGATGGACAGGGGGGTGTCCGAAGGTGCGCACTATATTCACTCTTTACTTTTCCATACCCCCACTTCAAAATTTCCACTTCGACCACTGGATATACTGTAAACTAGAAACATCTATATTTATTTTAGGCTGTCTCCTGCCAGTCAAAAATGATCAGAAAGCATCTATGAAAAGGACTTTGAAATTATGGGGTACTTTGACTAATATGGGAGTTCTGTTGAAGATGGGATGTTGGCCATAGTAATCAGATTCTACTTCAATGGGTAAATTGACCAATTAACTTATTCAAGTTTTAACATGAGCATAATTAAAATAATATTTACTAATTTACTGCCTTTTCATTTTCTAATTAGGAACGTTCAGGTCACAGCAACGTTGGCACTAAAAGGGTTATGGAATTGAACACAATCACATGTACCATAATCCGGCCCTGAATCAGCTTCTGCCTAAGAAAAATGACAGTTGGGAGCTGATTGGTTGATGCTTTATTTCTCTCCAATTTATGTCTCACCGGGTTTTGATAAAAATCTCCACTTTTGTGGGAAAAGTGCACATAAATGTCTTTAAATGGAAAAGTAGGTCTCTTTTTGGCAGTGCTCTCCCGAATTCTTCTGAGAAATCTTGCAATCTCTTTGTCATACTTAGTAATTCAGGCTAATCTTTAACTAACTGGTTCACATGGTTTTATACAATGGAAATCACCAAAATAAACTATATATATATATATATCCAGCGAGAGGACCGGCACTCAAGCCCCTGATGTTTGCTGCTTCTGCTATGCCTTCCTGAGTAATTGTGATTAGATGTCAGAAGGAAATGGCGGCACTCGCAGACTGATAGTAAAAAATCAACTCATTCATATAACAACATGCGTGCAGTAAAATCCGACGTTTCGGGGACTGGCCCCGTTTTCAAGGTGCAGAAGTGACGCTAGTTCCCATCCGCCGCACGGACCCCGCCGCTCATTTCACATTCCCTGAAGGGACCCTGCGCTGTGTGGCACTGGGGAGACTGGAGGAGTGCCAGCCCGTATCATCACCCCCGGACCGGGGTCTCATCTCCCCTGCTGCAGCATCTGATCCCGGCTCCCCTGTCCACAGCGAGGCATGGACATATGTTGCCTCAATTACCAGCTGACTGTCCGGGTTGGGTCTGAAACGGGTAGGACCCTGCATTTTTACCGTTTTCCAAAAACTTTTTTTGGAAAAACGGTAAAATCACTCTACATCACTCTGCATCTTTCCGACTGCACAGATTACCGTTTTAAAATGGTTAAAAATCGGCAAAATACCGTTTTTTTAGTGCGGTCTGAAAGGGGCATTAGATAGACTCATTGGAAGGGGGTGGAATCCCATAATGTATCATTGCCCTGTAATACAAAGCATATGGTCAGTTTTGTGGGATCAAAGTAGTTCCTGATAACTGGCGAGTGAACAATAGAGAAAAAGAGATTATTGCAATTAGAGATGCGAACCATCTATACCTTGAGAACCATCGAGCCATTGGGTTTGAATGTGAGCTTTGAGCTCAAGTGCTTTTTATAACATGTACACAGTAAACATAAGTATGATGTCTTGTTGCTAAGTTGGCTTGATATATTTTTAATTATGTTCTTATTCTTGTTTTATGGCACACGCAATGTCTATGGAGAATCGCGCTATATGCAAGTTACAAATAATGGACCGGAACCAAGTTGGTAGAAAAACCACACTAACACGGCAGCTATTGAAGCGCGCACAACTTGTGTGTCAAACACCAGGAAGAGAATGCATTCCATTGATTCGCACATGACGCACTTCCGCCCGGTGGGTGAGAGATGCGGCCAGCGGGTAAATCAGAACCGGAAGTCTAGCCGCGCACTTCCGGGATGCTATCCATAAGGAGAACGTAATCAACATCACCTGGAACTTGCTGGATGATCTTTGCAAAATCCGGAAGGTGGATTATGCTATGCATCATAATTAAATGTTGTGTAATGAATGCACAATACTTTAAAAAAACATTATTGTAACTTGCGGTATATTCGTATGTAATGTATTATATTTCATTGTACATGTCATTGCGTGCTGGATGTTTTGTATTTTGTATTTTAACCGGATGTGTTTTAGGAGTAAAGGAGTAGTTTCCTGTCCATGTTTTATGTGTGATCTGGTGGTGGGCAGGTATAAAAACCAGCCATCTACCAGTAACCTCCACACCTTGAAAAAGGGCTATCAGTAGCCTGAAATGCGTTGGTGGGAGGAGGTTGATCACCTGAAATCTTTTGCTTGTTTTGCTGCGAGTCATCTTCAGCCCTGGGGAACCTCTCCATCCGGATAGGAGAGCAACCCATAAAAACTTGCAAGGGCCAGGTGTATCCCTATTTTTTATGGACCTTTTATTGAATTTTATCTGTTTTTTTGGAGTGTTGAATTATGCAATAAAGTATCTACTTTTTCACCAAATGAATGGATATTTATTGGTGATTCCTGGTGTGTGTTGAACCCGGTCCAAAGATACCTTTTGATGAACATAGGGCTTTGACCCTTGGTGAGTTCCATCTTTTTATTAGTTCCAGAGTGTGGGAGTGTGTGACTTATGCCCTGCAGTAGCCTTATGGACTAGAAGGAGGAGTAAAGAAACCTTGATGTGCACATAGGGCACTGAATACAGGTCAGTTGACAGTGTCCTATTTTGAACATCAGGATGAGGAGACTGAATATACTGTGAAAGAGACAGGGAGGATACAGTGCTTAAGATCACCCATTCTTTTTCTACACATTACCTCAGGATCCTAGGAGTCTTGGGGTTGATCTAGGTCTGCAGTATCAGGATCGCGGTCATTATTCTATAATTTCTTGTTGTCATTGGAATAAGTTCTAGAAGTGATAATTTCTCCCAGGATTATACATTTTTCTTACATTTTTGGCTTAACTATTGTGTTGTATTTGGACTCAGTTAACCTGCGGATCTTCAGTAGAACATTACTTGTTTCTTATAGCCCTGAATGTTATTATGCATCATGTACTGTACTTGTCCAATATTTTCTCAAAAGTATTTAATGTATCTGCCATCTGCACTGCACTGTCTGCATCTCCTCAGACTGTGAGTTCCACTCCTTTACTGCCCTCACCATAACTAACCCCTTCCTTCTGAGGACATGAAACCTCCTCTCCTCTAGTCTAAGCGGATGCCCTCATGTCTTGGTCACAGGGCCGGCTCTACCATTAGGCAGCTGCCTAGGGTGCTGGAATCTTGGGGGCGCCATTAAGTCTACCTATCAAAAAAAATCAAGGATGTCTATGAGTATCCTTGTACATTAAGTACAAGGATACTCATAGACAGCCTTGATTTTTTTTGGCTGCTGTGGAACTTCTAAGACATCACCCTCATACTTTCCTTTGAGGCATACTTCCATACTTTGCTGCCCCCTCTTCCTTGTACTTTGTTGTGGATAGCAAAGGGGAGATTGCAGGGGGCTCCAGGGAAAGCAAAGGACCACCCAATTTTTGGGAGCATCCCTACCATTCCGCAATGTTAGGCAGGTAGGGGGGGTGCAGAAGGTTGAAGTTTTGCCTAGGGTGCTGAGAAGCCTTACACCAGCCCTGCTTGGTCACCGACCTTAAGGAAAAGAGGGTGCTTGATAGTTCTTTAGGTACTTGTTTCCTAGCACGGCCACAACGATCATGATTGCGGTCATCGGGGGTAAAATCGGGGCCATCGCGGTTTCCCCATAGAGAACAATGTTAAATGCCTCAATTTACCCGCGATGACCCCGATTTCCCATAGGAAACAATGTGAAATGGATCAATTTGCCTTGATAAAGAGCCATTGCTCGAAACGCGTTGGCAGGAGGAAGGTGCCTTTCTATCTGAAAAGTGTTTGAGGTGATGGTTGGAGAGAAGGTAAGATCCCACTATTTTACATCTGGGAGTATACCGGTACTACCCCGTGGATCAGGACCCCGTCTCCTTACCTCCCTCATTGCACTACAGGAGTGAAAGACACACTTTTTTTTAATATAATTTTAAAAAAACTTTTGTGTGTTTTTATGCAAATAAATTCTTTTTATGACAAAAGAACTGCACACAAGGATATCCAAAAGAAACCTTTTGAGGATTGTCAACACCTAATACGCCGTGAGTACGGGTACGCCCTCACCATCTAAAAAAGATACCATTATATGTGTAATTTACATTTTTCCAGTGTAAGTAAGGTATGCCCCCTTACTGACACTGGACATCTTCTTTGATTAATCCCTCAGTGAAAAAATAGACCATCATACCGTTCTATTTCTCAAATCTTATCTTTTCATATCTCTATTGCTCTGGAGACGAACCCTCAAGTGAAAACACCACCAATTAGAAGAACCTCCACGCAAAAGATAAGTACAGATACACTTTTTATTCAGCGCCAACCTTTCCAGAACCCCTTCACCCCTTTTTTTGAGTCCTAACTAAGTGTCTTAGTGACTGGCACAATTACAGTGTTGTCCTTTGATTCCATGCCTTTTTTATACAGGCTAGTATTCTATTGGCCTTATTTGCTGCTCATAGATACTGAGTACTGCACCAAAGGTCATAATTAATTTGTACTGTATTTCTAGGTCATAGTCCATTTCCGATTCTTCTAAATCTGTAGCTTGTAACTAGCACACTAATTATGTCTCTAAGATGCATACTCTTACAATTAGCAACATTAAAATGCATTTTCCCTTTATCTAAACAAACAAAAGGAAGAATGTCCAAAAAGGAAGAAAGTCTCTGCTTCTTTGCCACGAACAAGGACCACAGAAAATCCTCAAACAAGTGAACATAGACAATGGATGGTGGTGGATGGCGCCGAACTTCGTTTTCAGACTTTCAAATCCAATTCTCGTGAATAGTTGTGTGTTGAATATGGTTATATAAAAATAAAGAGAACTAATACAGGTGTAAATAGAATGTCTGTATCAGAAGGTAAATGATGTTAATCCAAGGATGGAGATAAGAGTACCCTACTCACTCAAAAAAAGAGTACCCCAAAAAAGAGTAACCTACTCACTCAAAAAAAATAGGAGAAGCCAGATGCAAAAAGGTTTCTTTAGGGGTCACCCAAGTGGAGGAGCAGATGGTATTTAACAAGTTATTCTATTATTATTGTGATAGGCGTACCATACTCAGTTTGCTGTGGTCCACATATAAAGGTATCTTTATAATATCAGGCCTCCCTTTATTGGATCAGTGATGATTCTCTCACCCGGGTATTTGCGACATGTAAAGATAAATTGATATATATCAGGGTACTCATCCTTAAATTAATATTTAATTTGGATTTTGACTAGATATACTGTAGGAGGGGCTTATCCCACTCACAAAATTAAAACCAGTGATGTGTGTATAATGGTTTCTTTATTTCTCGTAAAGTCCCAAAGATCACCTTTTGGGGAACATCAGATAAGGGGTGACATTTAATAGAATGCGATTTTTAGTCATTTTCAAATTCGCCCATTATCGCACTTTTTAAAATCTGCTTTTTTTCCCGTGAATTTGCATATTTAATGAGGTGCGTATTCCGGGCAAAAAAGTGCGATTAAGTGCAATAATTTTTTTTTTAAATGGTGTTGGGTGGGGGACCCCACACCATTTAAAAAACCCCGGGCTCATTGAGCCAGACCTGTTTCCAAAAATACGGGGGTCAAATAGTGTAGAAGTCCCCCGTATTTCTGAAACTGGCCCTGGACTCTTGGACTGGTCCTGGTTCCAAAAATACGGGCGACAAAAAATCAGGGGCTCCCCCCTATTTTGAAACCAGCACCGGGCTCCAACAGTTTGAGGTGTCATGCCACAGCCGGGGGACACTTTTTACATAAGGTCCCCCGGCCGAAACATGAGCACCATGGCTGGTCAGCCTTGGACTGGGTACCTGGAGGAGCGGGAACCCCCCAATAAAGGGGTCCCCCCAGGCTTCACCCGTCCAGGGCTGAAGCCCGGGGCTGTCACCGGCATCCCAGGGCATTGGATGCCGGCCTGATAGGGTTAAATCAGTATGGTGCGCACCTTAAAGGGAGAATTTTATATTTAGTACTGCACTTCTGCCATTTCTTCATGAGCTGACCCTTAGGAATCCTAAAGAAACCTTTATAGACTTAATACTACTCTTGTCTGTGTGAGTAGGGTACATTCCATCTATACCATTATCTAGCAAAACCCCGATTTTTTTATTCACAAAGTTTTATGTGCCCTTACACATATACATTTTTATTTTTATATTCCAACCACCTGGGTAAAGTAAAGAAGGTTGAGGAGATCAAACAAAATATACCTTGATGAGTACCACAGCAAGCTGCTGTGTGAGTCCGGTACACGATCCAGTAACTACATCTATCCTACCACCGTGGTGACCCCTAAAGATACCTTTATGCACTTGTCTCCCTTGTGTGAGTGGGGTACACACTCCTTTTATTTCTGGATCCACATCCTCTGTTCTTTCAGAGACTGAAACTTTTCTCATACCTGTTTTTTTTTTATTCAACTTCACAACCATCCATGAGAATTGGAGTTTTAAAGCATGAAAACTGAGTCCAGCGCCATCCGCCATAGTTTGTTCTACAGTACATGTCCATTTGCCTAAGGATTCTCTGTGGTCCTTGTTTGTGGTGAGGCAGCAGGGACTCTATTTGCTCCATGGGACTTTCCACTGTTTCCAGAGCTGGGCTTTATAACTCTTGCTCTGAGCTGATTGGCTGAGGTGTTCCCCTTCAGGGTAGTTAGTCCTGACTGGGTCTTGCAGTGTCAGATGACTAGGAAGTGTCATTGCGTTGACCATGGAGAAGAATGGTGCCAAGGCCGGCGTGGTGGACCCGCAGGGATGCACAACAAGAAGCCAGGCCGCAGGGACTGAATACCGCAGCGAAAATAGCGGGATGCCAGGCGGGGCAGCTGATGATGGCCAGCGCTTAACGGAGCACCGCAGGTAACGCAATGTGTGGCTGGGTGCACCTTTTAACTAAGCTGCCCTCTTCTCCTCACTTTTACTCTCATACCCTTGTTAGACAACCATCTCTCCTGAATTTTTTTATTTGAATAAGGGTGGTTTTTCTCACCAACAATGTTGTATCGAGGGGGATTCTCATGATATATTATAACTAAATGTAATCTTGGAGCAGTTGGTGATAATCTTGGTCCCAGATGAACAATTTGAAAGAGTTTATAACTACTGGAATTGCACCACACCAGGACTACAGCTATTTTTCAACAGACTCATACAGTACCTGCCGGCTTATGATTTATCTAAAAAAATCTTGTTTGTTACATACAGCTTAGTATTGAGTATGGATCTAGGCACCACATACAGTACATTACTTTTTTTCACGACTCCTACATCACCTGTGCTAGCCCATTCCTGACTGGACATTTTACACTAATATTCCTGCATTGTATACCTGCAACATCAGGAGTTCTACTTGGTTATTTAACCAATACTTTTTAAGCTATTTAATTGCTCCATCACCCACCTCTGACATTTACATCAACACATATAGGTTAAGCCAATAACTTTCCCCTTCTTACTATAAATGCGCTGGCGTACAGTGGCCAGCACAGACGGTGTATTGGTTAGCAGTGAAGTCACTGGTTAGATTCCCACCATGGTCCTAACTGTGTTGAGTTTGTATATTCACCCTGGGCTTGTGTGGGTTTCCTCCAGGTACTTTGGTTTCCTTCCAAAATCCAAAAATGTACTGGCATCTTAATTGGCTCCCAACAAATTAACCCTAGAATGTCTGTGTGCGCGTGTACATGTGGTAGGGAATATAGATGTGTGACCCCTGACACAACACATTAAGAAATTAATTGTCAGTGTTGACCTACATTTGCTGTCGTATACATGCACAGTTTGACCCATTGATCAAATGAACTAAAGCATCTGGGCTTCATAGAATAACATTGTAGTCGGAGTTTGTTTTTAGAAAGCAGAGATTTTTTTTTTAATGCTAATGCTTGGTTTAAAAAAAAAAGAACACATTTCTACTAGGTAAAGATGAAAAAAAAAATCACAACTTAGGAGCTATCACAAGACGTGGAGCTCTGTCCCAGCCAAGAAAAATTGTGGAAAATTGCAAACAGGTGTCTAAGCTTCCTATGTCGTGAAGAGTTGCTTTGTAAGCATTTTGTGTGTACAAGGAGCAGTGATCATAACAATATTAGACAATTCTTACAGCACACAAACAGAAGTGTATGTTTCCAGTACTCAGCAGGGCCGGTAACAGAAATCTTGGGGCCCGGCACACTTATATCTCCGGGGGCCTTTCTTCAACCGCCCATGCCTTCCCCTTTGATGCCCCGCCGGCTGACTCAGCCATGCGGCGTCTCTCAGCACTACCATTTGTGTGTGTGTGACTGTATTTCTAGTCCATTTCAGGACTCTAATGTAATTATTAGCTGTACCGTTCACAACCCTAGTTAACCGCAACACCAGCTGCACTGGGTGTAACGGCTGTGCACGCTAGCCAGCATCGCAGTATTTCTCCCTGAACAGGGAGATCCTGTGGATAGCGGCAGCGGCGGCACGGAGCCAGCTACATTGTATCCCAATATTATGCCTACATGTATGCCGAGTATTAGAGTTAAGAAGCCCATACACTAGTAAGATTTATCTTCAGATCTGGCTGGTTGGAACAAAAACATGGTTATGGATGAGTGACAGTTAGGCAGTTTTCCAGCATTTCCAAGCAAATGGTCAACTGTCATTTGCTCTCATCCATAACCATGTTTTTGTTCCAACCAGCCAGATCTGAAGATAAATCTGCGTGTGTATGGCCACCTTTACAGTAATTAGGCAACTGGTCAATCTGTAATCATCATAACGTACGCTGCATGTATTCTAATAGGGTCCTGCAGTAACTCACTTTGTATAACTAATTGTATCAGATTGCCTGAAAGTGACATATAGCATTAACTTTAGTTCTCAATAGTGTATCTACACATCAAAGAACTATTATATGGCTGAACGACTAGATGTCAGTATGCCCAAACTCCTACTGACTGTGGTACAATAAATGAGTATTGTGTAATCTGCACGACTTCTAAATACAGTCCACACTTAATTCTCAATAAATATCAAATTGAGACACCTCTCTGCCCCATGAATTGACATTAGTACTAAGAGGGATATTTGAGTCGTGTCATATAACACAATATAAGGTAGCTGATTGCAGAACCTGCACACGCCTTTTAAACCTCACATTTGTATTTACTTGTGTATATGTTGTATGTTGTTTGTCATATTTTCACAGATTTTCAATGTGTAATTATTAAAAGGTATTTTTTATGTCTCCTGTTAATAATGGTGCACCACCATACGACAAACTTTCCTTCTCTCTATAATTAATTCTCTACTCCATTTGTCCGTGGGAGCACACCCCTACAATATAATTATATACAATTGTATTTAATGCTATGATAAAGAGGGGGCCTAATTCAACCTAAACTATCGGTACCCATCTCCCAGTCTTGTGGAATAGATCACCACCCCTTGACCTACATGTTTCCAGTACTCAGCAGGGCCGGCAACAGAAATCTTGGGGCCCGGGACACTTATATCTCCGGGGGCCTTTCTTCAACCGCCCATGCCTTCCCCTTTGATGCCCCCCCTCCTCCATATGCCTATGAATGTATAACCAAATACAGGACATTGTTATTGTGCAGATACAGACATATATATATACTGTATGTATATATATATATATATATATATATATATTGTATATATATTTTTATACACATACATATATACATACATCCATACAACACACTTGCACACATAAAGAGATGCACACACACGCACATAAATACATATACACAACCCCTTCTCCCCACCATGATCCCCCCAACCCAAGATTACTGCTCTTTCCACGTGCTTAATTATCCCTACAAACCAGAATACTGCCCTCCCAAATACTGCTACACCGAATACAGAATACCACCATATAACACCATATAACACCCCAAAAGAAAATGCAACCTTCACTCTTTCATAGACTTTACTTCCACAGCATAGGATCTAATTCAGACCATAGTTGCCTACCCACCTGGAATGGCCATGAGGCTCCCAAAAAATCGGGTCCACCTCCCAAGCCCCCTGGGAAGGAGGGCAATTTTCCCCCTTTACCCTCCTTTCTCACTGACAAAAATACTAGAATTTGCAGTAATTTTGCATAATTTAAATCAGGGCATTTGTATTGCATGGGTGAGGCTGACAAGGCAGATGTCAACAAGCCCACCCCTACAATAAAAGTAGACAATTATGATTTAGACCTGATCGCAAAGCTGCTTTGGTCTCAAATGGGCAAAACCAAATTCACTGCAAGTGGGGCTGATGTAACACGTGTATTGAGAGTTTAGATTAGGGTGAGTGAGTTTAGATTTGGGTGAGTGACTTTGTTTCTGTGCAAGGTAATTACTGTCTGCTTTATTTTTACACTGCAATTTAGATTTCCGTTTTAATATACCTAAACCAAATCTAATTTGCTCTGTAAAAACTAGAATTGTAAGTCAATGTAAGGGATTGATATAAATTGTAGTAGCTTTCTTTAAAGTGACAATTTGAATGTATTCTGCCCTATTTCATATTTATTCGTCAGATGTAAGAGAATGATTTTACAGTGTTTTTCGTATAATTTCTGTACTTTGAACTTCTTGGCAGAAGGCACACATAACAACACATTGCGGGTGTGCAGATTTGGGGGTATAATTTCCTCGTTTAGCTTTATTCTAAAAAAAAAAAACATAAAGTGCACTCCAGAGATTAATCTTATGTGGCATGTGACTGCGGTCTAATGCAATGTCCATTCCCGGAAGACCCAGTGGTAACTATACCATAAAGACCACAATTCATGTATTTTACAGTACAATTTAGCCCTAATCTCAGATGGATATTGGAAAATAAAAAACCAAAGCTACTGTGGCTAATGGACAGTACCCACAGTCCTGGATCCTGCTCAGTAAGTTCCTTCACAGAGAAAATTCCAAGGACAAACTACTGTAGATGCATTTTGGAAAAGAGTGTGCGGTAATTCTTTATAATGTATCAATTTGTTTCATTTGGTTTACATGCTGCAGAAAACTATATACAAGATATTATTGCCAACCATGCTTTATGACAGTGATGGTTAACCTTGACACTCCAGCTGTTGTTGAACTACACATCCCAGCATGCCCTGCTACAGTTTTACTATTTGGCCATGATAAAACTGATGCAGTACTGATGTGTAGTTCAACAACAGCTGGAGTGTCAAGGTTACCCATCACTGCCTTATGACATTGCATTGTGAAGATACAATGCAGGCTTGTCTATATTTCTGTACTTTCTTCCTCTCTGTTGATTTAACAGTGGTGGAGATCCATACCTCCCAACTGTCCTAAGTTTGGCTGGACATTCCTGCTTTTGGGCACTGTCCTGCAGCGGGGAGGGAGTTGTCAGTGGTACTCTGTCACTGCTGCTCTGTTGTGGCATTGTAAATTGATGACACTCAGGCATGTGCATGACCAAAGAAGCTTCCAAGTACTTAGCTTAAACTGTCTGCCGTGGACTTGGGGAAACCCAGAGACTGAAGCTGTTTACTGAACAGCACGAACTGCACAGGCACAGGACACCAATGCAGGATATGGACTGGCACCTAGTAACTACAGGAACCTATAACCAGTGTCAGGTAAAGGGCAGGCTGGGTAATAAAAGTAGCCACTCCCAATCAGGACAGCCAGATAAACCAAGCCTTCTGATAAGGAGACACAATATACCTGGACAGCAAGACACACAGAGGCAAACAGCTAATTATACAGCAGCTGAGGCAGAACACAGGGATACCTGCAGAAATCTGGCTGCTGGAGTGTAGTTACACAGCCACACTGCAAGCGACTTTTAACACAGAGGTATCTTAACACTTTTTTGACCTGCAATGAGTTTCCTCTAAAAAAAGATTAGAATATCATCCAGAAAGATTATCACATGTTTATTCAGAAACATTGCTAGGGCATTACTTAGGCCAAAGGGCATTATGAGGTACTCATAAAGAGAGTATAATAAGCACTCTGCCACTTATAACCTATATGTATAAGATTGTAGGCTCATTGTAGATCTAATTTCGAAAAAAATGGTGGCATCAATGACTTGATGAAACAGTTTAATTATCAGAGGTAATGGATAACTATTTTTGATGGTGATGTTGTTAAAACCTTGAAAGTCTTTCCAAGGTTGTAGGCCTTCATCTTTTTTCTTTATGAAGAAAAATCCTCTGCTGGCAGGAGAAGTGAAGGGTCAAATAAAGCTTTTTCTAGATTTTCCTTGAAATACTCGGCCATATCCTTAGATTCTGGAAGAGAAAGAGAATATGTCCTCTAGGAGGAAATTTCCCTGGTATTAAGTCAGTGGGACAATCCCTTTCACAATGAGGAGGAATAACATCGGCGACAATTTAACTAAATACTGTACATCTGCAAATTCTTCAAATAGGGAGGAGATATATTGGGACCAGACGGTGTAAAAATCTGTGCTGGTAAGACTTGTGAAAGATGAGAGATAAAACTAGAAGTTCACCAATAGACAATTTAGTTGGTGTAGAAAGATAAAGGGTCATTGCAGCTCTTAGTATGGAAACTGGAGGAACTGGGGATTTGGAGCTGGAACGTCCTGTGGTCTGTAGAGTTACATGAATATTATCCAACTGATAAGAACATTCTTGTAAGACCTGAATCAACCTTCCCTGTGTGGCTCCATGGTGTTCTAAGCAGGCTGTTAAATTCTGCACAGGGCCAATGGCCTGAGGTCAATCCCTGGCTGGATCCATTTGGATAGTCCACACTGTCAAGCCAGAAGGTGTGGGTTGGCTTGGACCAATGCCTGGGATAAGATTAGTGGCAACTTAAGAAAAGAGGAAATGCAGAGGTTTAATCCAACTTGGACTCATAAAAGAAGATACATCTTAGAACAGAAGAAGCTAAAATCCACTTACTGTAAGT
This sequence comes from Crinia signifera, assembly GCF_055691185.1. NCBI lineage: Eukaryota > Metazoa > Chordata > Amphibia > Anura > Myobatrachidae > Crinia > Crinia signifera. The sequence goes on along the minus strand of NC_139221.1, from coordinate 60,483,903 downwards.
GTTCTAGTGGTGTACAGGCCAAGCTGCAGGAGAGTCTGTATGTATGTATTAGAATACAGAAATTAATACTGTATAATGAGTAAACAAATAACCAGATGGAAGGCTGGATAGAAGACTGAAGAGTAACTAGACTGGAAACCAGAGGAAAAACTGGGTCCTGAAATGAAAACAATAGTATAGTATAACCAAACTGGAACCCAGAAGAGCAACAAGATTGAAGACTTGAAGTAAACTCTGAAGTGCAAATGGACTGTAAACCAGAAGAATCACTGGATTCAAGCCTTGAAATGAAGACTGTTGTAAAACCTGACTGGAACCCAGAAGAATAAACAGATCAGAGACCTGAAGCAGATATTGAAGTGCAACCGGACTGACAGTAGGGGATTAACCAGAATGAAAATTTGAAGTAAATACCAAAGTATAACCAGACTGGAACCAGAGGATTGACCAGATTGAAGACGTGAAGTAGATATTGAAGTATGTATAACCAGACTGGAACCAGAGGATTAACTAGATTGAAGATTTGAAGATATATAGGAATGGAATAGATCAGAGGTTCCCAATCTTTTTCGGATTGCGGCACCCTAGAGCATGGGTCTTCAAACTGTGGCCCTCCAGATGTTGTGAAACTACAAATCCCAGCATGCCTTGCCACAGTTTTAACACTCCGTTCTAGCAAAACTGTGGCAAGGCATGCTGGGATTTGTAGTTTCACAACATCTGGAGGGCCACAGTTTGAAGACCCATGCCCTAGAGTATCAGAATTTTTCCGCGGCACCTCTAGGCCCCCCAAAAAATATATAAAATTAAGTAGCTTGTGTTTATATGTGTTTCTTAGGTTCAGTTATGTGGTAAAGGGCAGGATTTGCTTCTGATTATACACATATTTTATGATTGGCAGCCACCAGCACTGGTTTTGTCCATAAATAATTGACCATAAATAATTTGAATTGGTCCTGGTCCACCAACCCGTGGCACCCCTGCAAGTGTCCCGAGGCACCCCAGGGAGCCACGGCACACAGTTTGGGAACCACTGGAATAGATGTTACACACCGCCATCCGGGATCTGCTGCACCCGGACGGACGGCAGCTGCGGCACGGAGGCTGGAGACGGGGGGCGTTGCTAGGCAGCGTCCCAAGCCTCGCTCTAAGGACAGGCGTCAGGGCGTTGCCTAGCAACGTCCGGGAACTTCCACCCAGCTGACGGGGAACACGCGCGCGCCTGAGTGACGTCAGGCGGCGCAATCTTCTCATAAATAGCCGGCGTCTGCTGGGCACAGATGCCGGTTATACAGATTGCTTCCCATAGCATACGTTTACCCGGTCCCTGGAGCTGCTGTTCCAGCTCTATCCTTTCAGTCCGCTCTGCTCTCCTGGTTCCCTGCTGCCCAGCCAGCTTCTGTGGATTTCCTGGCCTGGGCTAGTGCCTGCGTCTGATCCACACTTCCCATCTGCTTGTGGGTCACGTAAGTGCTCCGTTGGAGCCCGGTGTTTTCTACCTTTTGTTATTCTGTTGCCCGCCGTGGCCTTCCCCCGCCGTGGGGCCCGTCTTTATTCTATGGTGTTGTTCTCTCAATTGTTCTCTCAGTTGTTCTTTCTATTCAGTGATTGTCTGTCGCCCTAGCTCCCGTCAGGTAGGGGTGTACCCCTCTTTATCTGCACCCGGCTTTGGGGAATCACTTGTCTAGGTGTGCCCCCATTCTGAGATTCCCCTTGGTATCTCTTGTGTCTGCGACTGGGTCGCGATTCCCGTCCTTGACCTGGTGTCGGTTAGTCAGGGGTCCCTTCCAGCTAGGCCCTTTAGCCAGTCATCCTTTTGAGATACTCCCTGGCGATCGCTCACCCCTTGTCTTTACGTAACACCTGGCTGCATCGGGGTCAGAGCCGGCTTAACTGGCTCTGTCGAACGCGGCGGCTACAGGCGAAGCCTAGCACTTGCAGGGGTATTCCATCTGCCCGGGGGACTCAACAGAGTCAGTGTAGGTTTTGCTGTGGCCGTCCTAAACAGCGGTCCCAGCTACGGGCTCACGCCTGACCTATTGTCTCTTGCCAGCTGTCATACTCCCCATAGCCCTGCCGAGTCCCATAACAATAGACACTGGGGTCCGTGAGCTCAACACTAAGGTGCTCAGACAGAGGTAACGACATTGTACTGGCAATTTGAAAATGTCCAGACAGGATCCACTAGTCATGGAGAGACAGTCTGTGTAACAGACACGCTAGCAGTTCCTAGCGCTTGCTGAGAAGAATCCTGCTGAAATCCCGGCCCATCTCACCAGCACACAAGAAGATATCGCCACACCATTAAAGCAAAATAATGAAAACACAAAAAGGTTACTATATTACTACTGTTCATGACAGTGTGTGTGTGTATGACTTCCATGTGAACTTCTGTTTGTGTGTGTTTGTTTGGACAGACACCACTCCAATGAGGGCAGCTTCCCATATTTCCCAGACTGGTTTTCAATCCCAATCCACCCCTATGTGCATGTAGACAGCTGCCACATTACACTTTATTGAGATGTTGGCAGACACCACCAATCAGGGTCAGTTATGAACTAGAAAAACAGTTTGTATAGCACGTTTAGGTTTGCATAAACATGTCTATTGTCTGTCTGGCACTTACATGTGTACACATTTACATTTTGGATAATGTTCCAGTAAAACAACTTTCTGCCTAGTTTTTCAGGATTGTGACAACGGGTGTGGTATATTTGACCAACAGTCGGTATTCTGACAGTCATTACTCAGACATCGGAATCCCGACTGCACAGCGGGGGGAGCGCAATAAAGCCCCTTGCAAGCCTATTTTATTCTCCCTCTATGGGGGTTGTGGACCCCCACGAGGGAGCAGTCGGGATTCCGACGTCAGAGCTGTCGGGGAGCCGTCCACCCGTGACAACTATGTTGAATCTTGCTGTCTGCAAAAGAACGGTATATACTACATACATACCATCATAAGGTAAAATAAACAAAAAAAAGTCAATAATGTGTATACAGTACTACCGACATGAAAACAAAGCAGCGATTTCAAAGTTAGATTTGCATTATTATATTTTCACAAGCTTTTCGAAGGGATCTAAAAATTAGCAGCCCAGCGAACAGATCTGAATAACCCCTGGGGGCAAACTCTTAGTGAACTAATAAAAATACATTTACACATGTCCCCATTTTAGTGACCTTATAATTTTGTTAACACATTCAATTAACAGGCAATAACAAGGAAATCAGGAGAAGATGGGAGTCGAATTGAATAGCTTTGGGCAAACATGTCGGACCATTATAGAACCGTTTATATAGATTAGGAGCTTTATAGCTGTCACTCTCTTTTAGTCCTAGAAACGGCCAGTGCTAGAACGGTTACATTATTTGATTTCCCCTTTAAAATGTCAATCTATGCTCTAAACCATAGAGTGGTTTTTAAACATAGTCCTCAGGACCCCACCCATTTTCCACATCACTGGCAGCTGCATTGTGTACCACCGACTGTCTTCTTTTAAAAATCCACAGGTGACCTGAAAAACATGAACTGGTCCTGAGGCTCCAGTTTGAGAACCTTCAATCTAAAGCTAAATCCATTTTATGAGGGCAGTGTCCATTTCATGTGACAGTGCTGGGAATTTAGCCGCCAGGGTTAAATGTGTCAATTGTGCCATATTGTGGCAACCCGCCATCGGACAGGTAAAGTTGTTGCTGTCTCTGCTTCTACATAGAATTCATTCTCTGAATTGTGTATTGTTTAGACACCAGAATAAACACTGCTGTATCTTAGCTTTTGACTGGCCAGGTATTCGTGAAGTCCTCTTCTTCTTCTATATTTCCCATGAATCACTGGCACCTGTTGCTGGGCTGTAAATATCTGCTCAACTGGCTCAGCCTCTCTCCTCCTCTCACTGAGCGTGCGTGAACTGGCTTATATGCAGTACAAAATTACTGAGTTTGGCCCTGCAGCTAGTGACATGTTTTTGTGACATCCTGTATTTGCTTTGGCTATCATGGCGGTAGACTGAAGTAGAAGAGAACCTAAATAGGCCTAAGTTCTTCTTCTCAGGCCTGCACAAACTGTTGGCTGTTCTGCACTTCTTTACTACTGGGAACTTTCCATAATTCACATGGAGAGTGGTTGGGATGTCCCAAGCCATCTCCCACTACCTTGTCCAGCCCCTACAATATATATATTTCTTTAGCCAACAGTCACAATAGCATGATGTCAGGTTAACTTGTTATAGGATTACAGGCCTGCCAAATGTTATGGGTGGTATAGACTACACACACATTGAGCTGAGATCACTAGGGTAAAACACATATATTCTTAAATCCTGACCACAGTTACTCCACCACTGTGCAGGTGGTTTGCATCGCAAACCAAAGAATCATGAGCATTTTGGTTGGTTATCCTGGCTCATACCATGATTCTTTTATCCTTAGTTAATCATCCAGCAGTGCAAACTGCTGGAGGGATGGACAAATGCTGGATGGATGGACAAATGCTGGAGGGATGGACAAATGCTGGAGAGATGGCTGATGTATACTGTAAGTCCCCTCAATCTGTTATAGAACATACATTTGAGCTATTATAATCAGGTTCCATTGTCCATCTAGAGGGACTATGCTATAGTCTATTGAGAAGATCTGTGACATTGTGGGGGGTTATTTTGGTTCACTCTTTCTGACAAATTTGTTCTTAGATGGACAAAACCATGTGCACTGCAGGTGGGGCAGATATCACTTGTGCAGAGAGAATTAGATTTGGTTGGGGTTTTACTTCAAAGTGATATCTATAATGCAGTGTAAAAATAAAGCAGTCAGTATTTTCCCTGCACAGAAACAAAATAACTCACCCAAAACTAATTCTCTATGCACATGCTACATCTGCCCCCCTGCAATGCACATGGTTTTGTCCATCTAAGAAGGAATTTGTCAGAAAGAGTGAACCAAAATAACCCCCCCCCCCGTGTGCTGCTGCGTGTTGCATAATTTTTCCCTTAATCAACCACCCCTTTCTGATTATTCCACATGCCAGAGGCAGATGGAGCCCTAAAAAAGGACACCTCCCTCCTCTAACAATCCATCATACTATATTTCCCTGGAACATGACAATAGCAAGATCAGGATATTCTCTATATAATCTAATGTAGCAGTGGAAGCGTCACTCCTGGTTTGTTAGTATCAAACAATGGATAGACACCCATTATGTCTACCACCCACCACTCATATTTTATGCCTAACATACACACACACACACACACACACACACACACACCCTCTATATAATTTATACAGATATATGTATGCCTATTAGCTCACACGCTACTTATATACATATATATATATGTCCACCCCTTATATACATCACATATATGCCTAGCACCCCTCCCCACTCCCAACAATTTTACATCCCTCGCTGCATATATGTTGAGTTTATGAAGTTACACACTAGGAACATACTTTTTGTCACAAATGTAGTGTTTGATGGCATCGGTGGTGGGGCAGGTGGAATGGATAAAGACGACAGTGTTAAAGCTTGCAGGTTTTGTATAATTCTTGTTCATAAAGATAGAAGCCAACTTAGAAATACAGTATACAATGCAGAAATAATAATCAGCCTTAACTTCAGGACCGAGAATAATAACAACAACTTTAACTTTGACTTTGAAAGAATGATGATACTGTGACTTTAAGTAGAACAGTGACAGTCTCTGAATACTTTAACTTTGGTAGCACAATAATACTGTGAATCCTGATGACTTGAAATAGATGCAGGGGGAGGAGCCAAAAAGGACAGAGGCAGCACTGGATCGTCCACTTGTGCAGACAGAGTTAAACACCTACAGGTGTAGCAGGAAAAGGCCTCAGGTGAAGAGCTTTGCAAGGCCAAGCTGAATTAGCCCCTTTGTTCTGGCAATTAGGGGCAATAATAATGGGTGATTTTTCCACTCACACAAAAATGATTCTCAGTATATGTCCCACCTTCATCCCTGTACTGAATGTGTAACAAAATAAATATAAGCTCCTGGTTAAGTCTATCCGACTGGCATGTCTAAAAAAACTGTCTGGTGTCGACTGTTTAATAAGCGTGTACAGCACAAAATAGCAAACACACATCAACAAGTATTGCTCATAAATTTACAGTCTTGGCTTCGATGGCAATAAATAAATAAATAAATAAATCAATGAGGTAGAAAATGAATGTGGCTATTACAGTCACTTCTGTACTAAGCACAGGTCATTTCATTTGTAAAATATAAACACAAAAGTAAGGAAGGTGAGAAATGGAAAAAAAATCAAGTTTGGTTTGCCCTTCAGAAAATTAAATATCAAGTGTAGAGTGTATGCAAAGAGTTTTAATAGAACACAAAGAGACTCTCTTCCATCCAGTGGACGCTTCCACAAAGTCTACTTAATTTTCAATTTGGAAGAGAAGATATATAATTTAGGAAGGGTTCCAGAAACTTGGAACATTCAGCAATAAAACATTCAACACTGGATGCATAGAGAAAGGTCTCAGCTCTGTGAGCCGCTGCCATTGCTGCATTCTGTATTTGCTTTCAGTACACTGAGATAGTGGTCATTTTAGGTCAAAAACAGCCATATTTGTGTGAATTAGCCACAAATGAATGCTTCATTCTCAGTGCCGTAACGGGAGTCCATGACGCCTAAAGAGTTTAGCGATTGAAATAGATTGCCTGATTTAGCACCACACTTTATTTGTCTATAAAAAATAAAACATACTTAACCTAATGATAACAGTTAGTCAAATGCAGCTGCTAACAAATAAGCTGTTTAGTGAAATAATATGTATCTGTAAACTAAACAAGTCTCTGGTTAATGGTCATTTCATAATAAGCATATTGTAGTCACTATATTGGTCTCACAGTCTGTAATACTGGATACTGCAAATAAGAAATTCTGTAGTTTATGCAATGCTCTTATTCATTGGAGAACACAGTCAATGGTGATTATTTGTAAGTCTAGGTTGGTTGGGTGTTTCAAAAAAATCAGTAGTAAAATTAGTTTTTCAGAATGTAGGCTGGATCTCCTGAAACACATCCAAGGGCAAACAAATGTTTTCTAATGGGGGTTTCCAAATGGTTCATTTAGGAGAGAATGTGACCAGCCCATGATCAGCACATAATTTAGCACTAACTATGGTCTGTCATGCAAAGTACACTATATGGTATGTACAGGGCCGGCTCTACCATTGGGCAGCTTTAGGCAGCTGCCTAGGGTGCCGGGATCGGGGGGGGGGCGCCAACTCTGTCTATCAAATAATAAAGGATTTTTATGATGATCCTTGTTGTACTTAATGCAGGTGGCGGCTGTGGAACGTCTAACACTTCACTTCCATACTTTCCCTTGGGGCATATTTCCCAACTTTGCTGCCCCCTCTTCCTTGTACTCTGTTGTGGGTAGCAAAGGGGGCCTCCAGGGAAAGCAGTGGACTTGCCCACCTTCCCGGGGACTGGGAGGACCTCCCGATTTTTGGGAGCCTCCCTAACATTCCAGAAGGTTAGGCAAGTATGCCTCAAGGGGATGGAAAGTGGGTATTGGTGGCAGTATAGGGTGGGGGGAGTAGGTTGAAGTTTGGCCTAGGGTGCTGAGAAGCTTTACACTGGCCCTGAGTATGTAATATTATACTTACAGTATGTAAGCAATCACTGGTAGTTGGCATAAGGACCAGCTCAGTTTTATGTTTCTTTGTAGATGTGAGAACCATTCCACAATCCAATGTCCCTGCTCTGTGGAGAATAGGAAAGAAGTTGGCCATATATAGTTTTCCAGCATTTCAAAGCTAATAGTCCACTGTCATTTGCTCCCTTAAGTTACCAGGTTTTTGTTCCAGCCAGATCTGACAATAAATCTTTATATGTATGGCCAGCTGAAGTCTGGGAGTCTAGTGGAGTGGCAGAAGAACCTAGCAATGTCTTAGATGACATCATTCTCCATTAATCCCCTACTGCACCTGGAATAGGGACATCTTCGCCACCCAAATTGGCCACAATTGTGGTACACCACTCCCTCACTTTGGGACAACACTCCAGCTTTATATATCCAAGCTTCAAACCTATGGGAGATATATGGACACATTGGCCTTCAACCAAGGTGGATGCTAATTACATCCTTTATTGACTGTGTTTTGGTCCCTCATCTGAGGCATTATAGGAACAGACAGCCTAATATTATTTTCATTTGAGGCTTTATTTTAAACATGTGCTATCAATTATATACCAGAAATGGTTTATTTTAATATTTGGTCACAGAATTTTGCAATCTTACTGTATGATCAGAGGGTATCCTAAGGATCAGCTAGATAAAGCTAAAAACAGGGCCTTAAAATTAGATCGCAATTCACTATTGGTACCACAACAGGGTGTAGCAAGGCACTTTGTCCTTGCAAAACATCCTCTTAACAGTTTGCGATACTGTATGATTGATACTGTCCCGCTGTCTCTTAGGGGAGGCAATCGGGGGTTAAAACTCATTCAGTGCATGTGTCTTGTCTTGCATTTATGGTTGCTTGAAAACAGTTTATAAAACTTAAAACTTTGCTATACAAGTTTCGCATTCATTTTTACCGAGTGCCGCACCTCCATCTTTTCATTTCACATGCTTTATGGGGGCACCGGAGCCGCTGTATGTTTTATTGGGAGTGCCGGACCAAGGGATATATATATATATATATATATATATATATATATATATATATATATATATGGATCCAATTTCCCTGATAGGAAAGCACGGCACTAAGAAGACTGATTGAAGCAAAAATAAATTGTATTGAAGGTGTAAAGGGGAACATTTCGGGGAGTGACCCCCATCTTCAGCCCCAACCTACAGCACAGGGGTGAACCACATACAAACAATTTATACTTACCTGACCCAGGAACGCTCCAAGACGTGCTGACAGCGTGTATCTAGCCGGCGGAAGTGGTCAGCTCACCGCTTCCTGTGTGTGACGCGGACCTGGGGTTGCTAAACAGTACCTGCAGTCAGTGAAGTGGCATTTATACAGGAGAGTTCACATTGCTGTGAGAGGATTGACGGACAAACCTCTCCACATATCGCCCTGTTTGCCCCATTTCACACTGGAGTTGAATTTAAAGTCTTTTTGGTTCAAGGCTACTGAGGAACCAGCTTAGTTGTTGCTTTTTAATTTGAAGCTTCTTTTTATTTGAGTCTATTTCACCCCTGATGAAGTCCAAGTGACGAAACACGTCGGGTTATTGTGATGTCTGAAATCATTGACTCCATATGAATTATCAAACGAAACAATGCAGTAATCTGTTTTATTGATGTTTTAATAAATTGTAAATTCATCTTGGGATACTTAAACAAGGGATTTATTACCATCTAAATCAAAGGTGGTGGTGGTAACACATAAGAAGTCGCACTCTATATTCTTGTTGTCTATGCTGTTCTTCTTCCCCCACTAACAGGGGGGACTTATAGAGTCGCAGCCCACAAAAACCTACCATAGCGCAGTGGATGGGTTATCATATATATATATATATATATATATATATATATATATATATATATATACACACAGTAAAAAGACAATAAAACCGTGCACAGCAAGTATAAATAATTAAAGAAGGAACTTAATATCCCAGACAATGTGCAGACACAGTCCAATTCCGGTGTATAAATATCATCCAGAGTCCAGGTCTCAATTGGTAACCCAGCAGCTCTGTTTTCCACCTCGCGGTGCTCCTGAGTCACCAGGTAGTTTCTAGAATAGCAATGAAAACAGCATGTAAGATTTAACCCAAGACACAGCAAGAGATAAAGATGTTCTAGTGGTAGCTGCTGCTCCCTGGTCATTCTGTTATGGTGCACAGATTAAGGTGTCCTTAGGCAAGATGCATCACCTCCATTTCATCATGTATACACATTGTAGTTGTAACTCTAGTAAAATCGTATTATATATTACTGCTGTTGTGCTTTTTTATAGTCTAATAGGGGCTATTTCTACTGTCAAACTACAGCTCTACGTACAAGATTTTGTCCCAAAATCCATCCAAACCAAAGCTGGAACAAATAAAATACAATACAATTCCATGACAAAGTTCTGTTCTTGAACAATTCTCTTGAACACTTTTTGTTTACACATTCTCTTTCACTGAATGGTACTTATTTCTTGTCATCTTTGTTTAACCTGTTGCTGAACTGACCTTTCCCTTAGTTTAGGTCACTAGTATCTCGAAGACTGAGTCCTTGTAGATCTGGGAAACTTCTTGTAAAGTCAAGAAAAATATTACACTCTTCTTCAACAGTAGTTTGAATCATTCAGTAAAAGGTTATTTTATGATAACTTGTTGCAATAAAAGAGCTGTTTTCGCTAGGGTCACTGAATTATACTGTAGGGAATTATTGGCAAGGAGCCTGGGCTACAGTGGTAAGTGGTAAACTCCTGAGATCAATGCCCTGCTGAAATGTAGGCTATTTTTTATTGAAGCATATCATGAACATGCCAAGTACTTTCCTTAGCCCTGGTGCTTATAATAAACTCAAGGTTCACGCTTTACATAAAATAATATTTAAAGATGTTAAATGAAATGACGCTATTATATATTATAGCATTAGATATAACTATTATTATATAACATATAATAGCGCAATTATATGTTATATTTTTCATCCATATGAATACGGTTGAAAAGCAGATATGATTGAAATATTTTTTGGACACAGAATCTGGACATATAAATTAGTAAGATAATTGAGGGACTGAAGTAAAAAGGACATAATACATTACAAAATATCAAATCAAAACCTTCATCTTGGATAGTGATTTATAAGAATAAAAAGCGCTAGGATGAAAGGATTGTATGAAAGAATAGAGCAATAATAAAATATATAAAAAAGAAAACAAAAAACGTACAGTAACTAGCGCATAATTCCAGCTTGCAACTAAAAAGTGTATTTTCTGGAGTGAGGATAATACTAACTGTCCCTACCTCTTGGAGAGGGCATTCACTTGTCTGGGTCCCATTGGTGCTTTTTTAGATGCGAAACTGCAGCCTCCAACTGCTGGTCTCCTGTCTTCTGACGCGGCTGTGTCCAAGGCCAGTTCCAGGCTCACAGCCCGTGATGAGAAGTTTGTATGGAGAATCCACACTGTAGCAGGGGTCCACACTAGACTCCAATGCGTTATATGTGTAAAACACTTTTTCAAAGCTGTCTTCCTGTTTCCTGTTGTGGGATTTTGTTCTAAAAACTTTTTGCCTTAAAAAAACTTTATTAATTACTTTAATTTAAAAAGAACAGGAAATGGTCAAAGAAATGGCGGAAACCTCATGTGAGGTAAAAGGTTGATGGTACTTAAATAAAAACATAATTAAAAATCATTATATCAGTGTTACTGAAAAAATATGTGTATGCATTCCATATCAATACTTTTTTTTTTTTTTTTTTAAACTCTTTTTATTGGATTATTTTCCAGAAAATGCGTTACAATAGTTACAAATTAGAAATCGGTGTGACACGTTTCAATTTTTGATCATCACAATCGGTACAATTAGATACATTATGCGATATTATCCATATATAATATATTTCCGACTGTTTTCCAGATATAACGACATCAATAATAACAAAGAAGGTTCAGGTCCATCAGAAATTGACATTAGAAAACGTATAGTTGTTGTATCAAGAGACCTTAGCCTTAACATGTCTACACCTACTACCTTAGCTAGACAGAAAATACATATACACGTAGACAAGAAGGGAGGGCGGGAAAGAGGGGGATAAGCAGGTGGAGGGTCTAGGGGGGGGGGGGGCAGGAGAAGGGGGTGAGTAGTTTTCCATTCCTCTGAAAATACTAACTTATACATATCTCTTTTAATTAGATCATCTATGCAAGCTGAAGCCATTAGTCAAGCTAATGGAATCTGACCAAGAAGCAAGATGAACCTCCGACAGCATGGATCTTATAATAAGGGGGTGTTGATCCCCATGCCTCTATTGCTAGGACAGCTTTTCGTCATAACCTGATTATATATGAATTGCTAAACAAAAATTAAATCTAATTTAATTCAACTGACTTTAAAGATTTTCTGCATCAAACAAAATATGTGATTTCGTGTTTTCATCCAGTGTATTTATAAATGGTAGCCATTTTACATAAAACCTCCGCATTCCGGACTGCTGCTCCAAACGTGCATACTTTTTTTCAAAATACAAAATCTGTAGGAGTTTCCTTTTAACAATGTCCAGAGTTGGTGCTATTTTCTTGGTCCAATTGATCAGAATGCATTTCCTTGCTACTGTAATTGTGGTTATTAAAATATGAAAGTCTTCTGACCTAATAGAGTCCAAGGGCCAGTGATCGAATGATATTCCCATACAAGCCGAAGGGTCCACCATCCAACAAACTGACAGCATTGTGTTGATAAAACAGGTAACTTTGCACCAAAACCTCCGCAATTTATAACAGTCCCACATACAATGTGCATAGTCCGCCTTAATTGTACCACACTTGATGCAAGATCCTTGTTCTTCGGGTATCATATGTCTGCGCCTGTAAGGCGTTATATAAGCTCTTCCTGCAAATAAACTGATTTCAGTACTCTTGCATGCGAATGTACCAGTTGCGAAGCAGTCCGGATATGCGGTATATCTGCATTCCACCTCTCGGCCAGCAGTCTCCACTGGTCAGTGCCCACAAACACTTTAGCAACTAAAAGTTTATATAGTAAATTTAATTTATATGTTTTGGTAGTTATATATATTAAAAACAACTCCACACTTTTAATTTGTGAACAGTATAGAACCGAAGGGAGATCTGTATTAGTAGTCTTACTGCGGACCGAGAAGTGTCTTGCCTGATAGTACATAAATAAATGATTTTTGGGAAGGTCATACCTTTGAGATAGTTCTTCAAAAGAAAATGGACTGCCCCCAGGATCAAATATTTTGTTGGCTATATCTAAGCCCTTATTTCTCCAGACGGTATATCTTTGGTCCATGATGGTGGGAGGGAAGGCAGGGTTTCCCCATAGTGGGATATAACAGGTTGCACTTGGATTCTCTTTCATGATTTTGTTGATTTGAAGCCAGGCTAAATAAGTTTCCTTAAATAAAATGTGCTCTCTGACCTCTGGTGGCAGATCTCTCGATTTCAACTGCAGCAGTGCTCCAGGTGAGTATGGGTAAAAAGCGCCTCTTTCTAAGGCAATATCCGTATAGGTGGACTTATATAAGAGCCAGTCCCCCACATATCTAAAATGAATTGCCAGGGCATAACTCTGTAGGTCTGGGTAACCCAATCCTCCCTCTGATGGGGGTGACTTAAGTTTTGCTCTGGCAATTCTGGGGCGTCTGCCCATCCATACAAACTTAGAGAATAATGAGTCTAATCTAGCGATATCTGATTTCTTCAAAGTTATAGGCAGCATCTGTGCACAGTACAGAATCTTCGGCAAGATTATTGATCTTATAACCGCCAATCTCCCCAATAATGAAATCGGCAGCTCCTTCCAACTCTCAAGCTTCGTTACCACCTGAGCGATTATAGGGCCATAATTGTGAACATATAATTTAGTAATATCGTTGCCAATTTGCACTCCTAGGTATTTAAAGTGTGATTGGCAGACAGGGAAAGGGGAGCCAAGTGACTGCAGCAATTGAGGAGTAACACAGCCCAATGGTAGAATTTCAGACTTATTAATGTTAACCCTATATCCTGATTGCTCACTGAACGACTTAATGAGATGTAGAACAGCTGGCAGAGTATGAGTGGGGTTAGACATAAAAATAAGGGTGTCATCCGCAAATAATGCGATTTTTACTTCTTCATTATGTATCTTAATTTCCTGTATAAGAGGTGATGTCCGGACAGCAATGGCAAACGGTTCGACTGCCACCGCAAATAAAAGCGGGGACAGTGGGCAGCCCTGACGGGTGCCCCTTTGCAACTGAAAAGGATCTGACAAAAGACCGTTGCATGCTATCACTGATTTGGGTGATGAATAAATTGTACGTACTATGTCGACAAATCTAGGTGGGAATCCAAAATTCTCCAAACATTTAAATAGATGGGGCCACAGTACCATATCGAACGCCTTCTCGGCGTCCAGCGTGAGGATCAAATTATCAACTCCACTGGACGCCGACAAGGCGCCCGAACTTTGAATAGCTGCCAATAATTTTCTCACGTTGGTGACCGAGTGCCGGCCGGTAATAAATCCGGTCTGGTCTCTGTGTATAATAGCAGGTAAAATTCCTTTTAACCGCTCAGCTATTATTTTTGTGAACAGTTTATACTCTGTGTTCAGGAGAGAAATAGGCCTATAGGAGCCTGGCAAGTTTAAGTTGCGGCCCTTTTTTGGTAAGACCCTAATAATTGCGTCAGAGAAGTATGCAGGTAAGTTGCCACTCTCTAAAATGGTATTAAAGCCTGCTGTAAGTGGCTTCGCTATTTGAGTTACCATCATTTTGAAAAATTCATTGGAGTACCCGTCAGGGCCTGGTGCCTTTGTGAGTTTCAGTTTGCCAATTGCCCACACCACCTCCTCTTCTGTTATAGCTCCAATCAAGTCGTTCTTTGAAGCTTCAGGTACCTGAGGGAATGGGAGTGAATTCCAGTAATCGCTCGTTGTTGGAGAGAGCTGAGATTCTACTGGCGTCTGATCATTCCCATTACGGACTGGCCCTTCTGGATTATCCCTAGGAGCAGAGTATAAATCTTCATAAAAAATTTTCAGGAGATCTGCTATTTGAGAGTCGGTAGTAGTTAATGTTCCATCCTCCAGTAGTAGAGGTTGTACTATCGTTTTATGTCTAGATCCCTGAAGTAGGTTGGTTAGCATATTTCCAGTTTTATTTCCAAACTTGTAAAATTTGGAGCTGACATTAAAAAAATACTTATCCCCCATAGTTTCCAAGTATTCACTACTCTGGGTCTGAGCCATTAAGAATTTAGATTTAGTCTGAGGATTGGGGGTTTTCTTATAGATTTGAAATGCTTCTGAGAGTTCCGTCTGTATTTCTACATATTTTTTGTTTAGTTTCTTTTTTTGTCTAGACACATAAGAAATAATTTCTCCCCTTATAACAGCTTTCGCTGCCTGCCAAAAGGTCATGGGATCATTCAATTGATAATCCTCATTGTCTTTCTGAAATTGTGCCCAGATCTCCTTAATATAAATTTGAAGTTCTTTGGATTGCGCCAAATGAGATGGAAACCTCCATATCGGACTCGTCTTAGTGGATGCCTGGAGTTCCACTATTAATGACACCATGCCATGGTCTGATAGTACAGGAGACTCTATCTCTGGATGGGTCACTCTAGAAAGTAATGGTTCGGCTACCAATATATAATCGATTCTCGACCACGAGTTGTGGGTAAGAGATAAGCAAGTATAGTTTTTTTTCAATTGGATTGTGAATCCTCCAGGCATCCACCAAGTTAAGTGCCTTACACAGATAGGGAATTCCTATTCGTGGGAGGTGGGGTGTCGTGACATGCTGTGATGATCTATCTAGACTAATTGAAGAAATAAGATTTAGATCCCCGCATATAATTAATTTGGTCGGGTCTGTTTTATATAATTGTGCTAGCAATCCAGTAAAAAAGGATTTCTTATATCCTGTGGGAGCGTATATGTTGCATAATGTAATATCTATTCCTGCCATCACAATCCCTACTATCGATATCCTACCACCAGGGTCAGAGAACACAGAGTTAACCTGCATATCCAAGGATTTTCTAGCCAAAGTGACTACCCCGCATGACTTGGAATTCAATGAGGAAGACCCCAATACCTTCCAACCCATCATCTGGAGCTTTTTGACCTCAGGGGGCAGCAAATGTGTCTCTTGGAGACAAATTATATCTATTTTTTGTCTGTTCATATACGATAAAAGTTTCCTTCTTTTAGCAGGGGTATGGATTCCCCTTATATTAAGGGAGGCAATCTTAAGTGCCATCATAGGTTCTGTTTCTAGTAGTTAGAGATCTAATCAGAGAGTTATTACTAAGGGAGTGGAAAGTGAAAGGGTAGACACAAAAGGGATACATCAGACGAATAAGGACACACAGTAACTTTAACTGAGCAGTATACATGAATTGGTTGATAGACTTCCGGCTTTTAATCAACCTGGGGGAACCAAGGGGCCCCACGTTTATATTATGTTTGCCTGAAATTCTAACAATCAATTCCGGCAGGCTCCATCCATCCACCTTAATCAAATATAATTTTAAAACTGTATTAATTATACTAGATCCAAACCTGATCCTTTATATTGTAACAGAAACTGCAATTAAACTTTGCAGCTCCTGTTCTTAGAGAGTAAACCAAACATATAATTCGTATGTAGAGAATAATTTGTGATAAAGTCCTTCCTATGAGGGGTCTTTAAACTGAAATTGTCTCATGAGCTAGGTGTTTGTCCATAAGACAACTTACTCAGCAATCCCAGATTTAAATACCTCTGAGATCATCATGAAGAGTCTCAAATGGAGTCACATACTTCTTCATCCAACCGAAGATGGTGTATAGTCTGTAATGTCGTCAGAGTTGAGGCCATTCAAATCTTGTTTCAGAAAGTCCTCCGCTTCTCTTGCAGACCTGAAATCCTTGAAACTATTTCCTGAGAAAATACGTAAGCATGAGGGGTACATCATATAGAACCTTCGATTCGCCTTTGCCAGTTCAGAACAGACATTGGAGTAGGAACGTCTTTCCTTAGAAAGAGCAATTGAGAAGTCCTGGAAGAGCCTGAGAGAGTGTTCCTCCCATTTCACTGGGTTAATTTTTCTAGAGGCAGACCAGATGACTTGTCGGTGCAAGAAATTTAAGACCCTAAAAATCACCACTCTTGGGCGGTCTTTTTTCTGCGGGTCTAGCTGGCCCACCCTGTGTACGCGTTCCACTACCATGTCCGCACATTGTGTGCTAACATTTAGTAGCATAGGGATAGTGTTTTTCACGAAGTGGTCTAGCTGTGCTCCTTTTACAGTCTCTGGTATTCCTGAAATCCTTAAATTATTGCGTCTGGCTCTGTTGTCTGCGTTTTCCAGCCCCTCCCTTAACGATCTCTGTTCCTTTTCTAGTCTCTGGACCGTTTTTCTCAGTGTTAACAGCTCGCCCATATTACTTTCTATTTGTGTTTCAGCATTATCTAGGCGTATGTTAATCCTCCCCAACTGTGTGGTAATTTCCCCGACAGCGTTTTGTAATAAGGGCTGCACTGCCGCTTGTATTATGGCTGTGAGGTCTTTTTGTGATGTTGAGGACATACCTTGAATTTTCTGTATGTCTGGCAGTTTACCTCCGTCTGCTGTTATGGCTTTTTTCGCTGCCGGAGTGCCCTGGGCGTTGTCCGGGTCAGGCGCCATACTGTGCTCCCCCCTCCGCTTGTCCTGGCGCTGATGTAATGGCGCAGGACTGCTTTTTCCTCCTTGGAGCGGGCTCTGGGCTGAGTCCATAGCAGCGTGAGGGCGGCGAGGTGATCTCGAGCGGTGTCTGCGCGTCGGATTCAGGGTGGTATCCAGTTGATCTCAGGTGGGTGACGGAGCAACGGAGAGAAGCTGCTCACCTCTCCATGCCGGAACCGGAAGTCTCCATATCAATACTTAATCCTTGAGGTTGGAGTGTTTGTAAATAAAAAATCCATCTTGTCTCATTTTGTACATTTCTGAACTATATCTCCACCCCTGCATTTTCTTAAAAAATGTTGTATTACAGGGAACTTCAGCACAGTGGGATTTTTATTATGAACATCCAAAAAATGTTTTGAAGCGCTATGATTTACCATCCTGTTTTTATATTAAAAATATGCTCATAGAAGCAGGATTTGGCTTCCCTTTTTGTCTGCCCAACGTATTGTAACCCGCAGGGGCACGTTAAGAGATAGATTGGATTTATCTCTGAATTGCAATATACGTTTTGTTTAATCTGATACATTTTTTTTGTCAGATTTGACCTGAAAGTCAGGAATTGTTTTGTTGACAAATTTCTCAAATTCTTACATGCTGCACGTGTCTGGCATTGGTGTGGTGTTCGAGGTGTTTTATTGGTTGTAAAGAAAACTTTTTACTAGTTCCTTGATGTTCCTCACTTTTCTATATATAATACGTCTTTTGGGGATAAAGGATTTCAGGTTCTAATTTTCACACATGAACAATTGTTCATTGTTTTCAATGGCTTTATAACTGCTGTTGTACTGTGTAATGAAGAAAGGAGAATCTTCAATCTTTGGTGTTTTGTTTTTGTAATTTATCAATTCTTTTCTTTCCACTTGTACTACTTTCTTAATTTCTTAATTAAGATTTTTTTCATTGTATATAAATTATTTCTGTATAAATCTTTTCATTAAGTCATCACTCTGGATTTTGAATGCTGAGTCTTCCGCGGTTCCTTTTTATTCTTCGGAATTGTCCTGCTGGTATATTTGAGATCCAATTAAGTTGATGATTTGATATGGGTTCTTCATTGTAAGGTGTTTTTACATACATTTCTAGATCTAAAAAAGGTTGCCGTGCTTCTGCTGGTATTTGTTGTAAATTGAAGATTGAAATCATTGCTGTTGTTATACTGTTGGAATTCTTGTAGATCTTCATCTGAACCATCCCATATGAAAAAAAAACACTGTCTATATATCTTCACCAACATTTCAAATTATTTTTATATTTACGGTTATTTCAGATAGTGGACTCTTCCCATTGTCCTACAAACAAGTTCCCATAACTAGGCATGAAAGGCGTTTCTATAGAACTTTCCTCCATACCAGAATAATTATGTTTCAATATATATTCAATAACTGACATAATTAAATATTTTTTTTCATTTAGTATTTGTGTGATAGTTATAAGAAAGTACAGAGTATGTTCACAGCCTACATCATGCGCAAGTTTTCAGAGACTTTTCATCACTTGTACCTAAAATGATTTTTTCCTTCCACTAAAAATTTTCGAAAAATTGGAGGATACTTATCATACCTTGGATAGTGATACTGTACTATAAATGATGTCAGAAAGCACAGTCCTGATTGAACACAGAAATTGCAACTTAGTCACATCACTAATACAACAAAGTAAATTGTAAGGGTACACTACTGGGGCTAGTATTACTTGTACCTCTTTGTCTGACTATAGTAAGCAGCAAATTTGGAAAAGAAAAGCAAACATTGAAATCTAATATAAGTGGCCATGCCATACTTCTCCTGCCAGTTATTGTTATGCTTGATCTGTGACTGTGTACACATTTTATAGCAAAAAATTCGGTACTTGTTTCCTAGCACGGCCACACCGATTTACATCGGGGTGGTCGTGTCGGAAAAATCGGGTCGATCGCATCGCATGCGATTTGGTCGCATGCAATGCGATCGACGCGACCGACCGATTTTGGACCAGATTTTTTTTTTTTAATGAAATGTAAATCGGGTCCCTGGGACCCGATTTTACATTGGATTCAATGTAAAATATTCCCAACCCCCCCAAATGTCACGGCGTACACCCCACCCCACGATAGACGCCAACCCGAAGCGTGGCGAGCGCAGCGAGCCCGCGAGGGGCAGCGGTGCGCGTCCTCCGACCTTTTCATTCCCCTACTATCCACGTCGGCGTGGAGTTGAGAATAGAATAGTGTGGCGAGCGCAGCCAGCCACCGAGCCCGAAGCGTGGCGAGCGCAGCGAGCCCCGCGAGGGGACGCGGATACCTTCACAGGTAAACGCGTCCCTTCGCGGACTTCACAGGTGTCCGCGTCGCCACGGACACCTGTGAAGCCCGCGAGGGGACGCGTATAACTGTGAAGGTATCCGCGTCCGCTCGCCACGCTTCGGGCTCGGTGGCTCGCTGCGCTCGCCACACTATTCTATTCTCAACTCCACGCCGACGTGGATAGTAGGGGAATGAAAAGGTCGGAGGACGCGCACCGCCGCCCCTCGCGGGCTCGCTGCGCTCGCCACGCTTCGGGTTGGCGTCTATCGTGGGGTGACGACGGGGACATCTAAAATGTGAAATGGGTCATATTGGCCCATTTCACATTTTTCACATTTTTTCAGGATTTCAATGTTAAAAAATCTTTTAACATTGAAGCCTATGTAAAAATCGGGGGCATCGCATCGGGACCTATGTTAATGGTTCCGACCGACGCGATGCCCCCGATATTTTACCTTTCCCGACACGATTTCAATGTTAAAATATTTTTTAACATTGAAGTCTATGGGGAAATCGCGGGCATCGCGTCGGTCGCGTCGGGACCATTGTTAATGGTCCCGACCGACGCGATGCCCCCGATATTTTGTCCTAGCCGGCCAAATGGACCTGATTTCAAAGGAAATCGGGTCCATCGTATGGATCGTGTACCTTAACTTAAAGGTACACGATCCATACGATTGTGGCCGTGCTAGGAAACAAGTACCAAAAATTCTAATGTAGTGTCCCTGGTACACTTGCATATGGCTGTGATGCAAAAAGATGCAACATTTAGGAAACAAACACACTGCTTCCTTTGAAAAGCTGGAAGCTTGCCCACCCAAATTACCTGCACCCCTACTGAACCAGGACCTTGGCACACAACTTTTGGAAATTCTCATCTGGGATTTCCACTGCAAAGAACAACTGTTCCTTTCATCGCAACAAAATTTCTTCTACTGCAACAGGATCCCTAAAAATTGGGAGTGGATAAATATATTTATTGGTTTCTATCACATTCTACTAACTGTGCCTTAACCAGAAAGTCTCGTTATGGGAACATGACTTCTTAAAATAGAAGAGGGGTGCTTCAATCTTCACTATACTGTACATTGTTTTAACCCATTTGGGCCTAAAACCAACTTATATGTGATATACATATGGTTTTATGCATTTAATTTAATACAATTTATTTAATATGTATTTTATATATGACTTTGTTTTTAAATTTCCTTAATGTAGCACTGTTTACTATGCTCGAAGCATCTAAGTCCTACAAATGCATCTTGTTATATGCTGTAAAAATTCTAAGTGTAAGATTACACATCTGTAGTTTATCTGCACCTAAGTAATTTATCATCCCATCGGAATGGACTGCTGTAACTTTCCCTAATTCCAACTAGTATCAATTATTAAAGGACATAAATATAACAGATTACTATATAAAATAAAGATTCAAAAAGTTGATATGCAAAATGCCATCTTAATATCAAGAGAGACAACCATCAGTAACTTCAAGCTCAAAAGTTTTCCTGACCACAATGCGACCAGTGAAATTGAATACAGTAGGTCATCTATACATCAATTTTGGAAAATAATTGAGGCCATCAGGCAAGAAGAGAGTTCAGACATTGGGCTGTGGAGGTATAAGATATATTTTTATAATCAGTATATATCCTTACTTGAACAGAATAGAAATGGTATACTGCGTCAAATAAAGGTGTGCAATGGTATTTAAATAGTATATATTTAATTAGAATAAAATAATACAATAGAGATAAAAATACATACAAAATAAGCTTGTAAAAACAGTAGATAGGTGTGCATAGGCCTTAAGGCCCCCATACACTATGAGATTTATCTGACCTGTAAAATTGCATGTGATTTCCCTTGAACTTTCCCGACAGCTTCCCAGGAGGCCTACGTACAATTTGAAACTTGAGGTGCCATTTTTTACATCCAATTTGTGTCAGATAAATCACATGTGATTTATCTGACGCAAATTGGATGTGCTATGAGAGTTATCTGTAATGACCCTGCCCTTACTATGCACAGTTGTAGTGCCCATTACATATTATGCCCATTGTTGTAGTGTGAATTACACATTATGCTTACTTTTGTAGTTCCCTCTTCACATTATGCCCTCAGTTTTAGTGCCAGTTACACATTATAATACATTAAATAGTGTGACACGCCCCCTACACCTCTAATCCCGCTGCGCTGTTCTTTCTCTGAACCCTTAACTACTGTAGCTGCTAAGTCCAAGGGGGGACAGCCATAACATTGTATATAGGGTGTGCAGTGCAGCCTGTACAAATGGCCTGCAAAGCAACAGTCAGTGCATGGCCTAACCTACAGAAATTCTCTTGTAAATAATTGGGATCAGACCAACCGCTTGTGGTGCTGCTGCTAGTGAGCTGCAGTGCTACGGGGAACCGTGGTTCGCGGTTTAGTAACCACGGTTTGGAAACAAACGCTAAATACTGGCATGACCACTGGGGGTGATCAAAAAACAATTGTATTTAGCCATTACACATCCTGTATGCATAGAGAACAGTACCCACCAATCTAAACAATCGTCATACTGTACAAGGACCTCATCCTGTCTTGATATATTTTTCACTGTCAGCCTCAATTGTGCTACATTAACACACTATTTTCAGATGCCTACTGGCCATGGGAAATTTGTTAAAGTAGTATAATGGAAAATAACACTTAAGTAGCAGACCTGAACATGAACCTTCAGGTTAGCCACACAATATTCAGACAAATTAAAAACTACGATAAGTGGTGGACACTGCTGCTACAGATGGGAGAGAGCACCGCAGCTGCAATGTCCTGCGCGAAAGTGAGTTGTTCTCTACACTGAAATCAGGCTTGAGCTCCGTTGAGGCACAGCTCCAGATTGCTTATGCGGCTCTAGTCTCCATGGACTCCTGTGCATCGGTACACTGAAATCAGGCTTGAGCTCAGGCGGATTACGGCGCCTCATTGCTTATGCGGCTGACCGTGGACTCCTATGTTTATATTTTTATAACATAGGAGTCCACGGTGAGCCGCATAAGCAATCAGGCACCGTACTCCGCCTGAGCTCAAGCCTGATTTCAGTGTAGAGAACAACTCACTTTCGGCGCAGGACATTGCAACTGCGGTGGTTCCTCTCTCCCATCTCGTGGCGAGCCTGCTTCAGTTCTTCTTCCGGTGATGTCCGGCTTCGGCTGCTGCTACTGCGGGGGGGCGGGGGTCAGGAGAAGGAGAGTCCAGAGCTACACAATAGATATATCGGATCTGACCCATCATGGGTGCTTTTAAACACCCATGATGTGTCAGATTCGGATATATCTTATGTTCAGCAGGTCCGACGCCCTGATTCGATCTGATGCGCACGGGACCGCGCATCAGATCAGATCAGATGTCAAACACATGCGATTTTCGGCCGATTTCACACGATTAATCGGCCCAAAGGGCCGAAATCGGGTGAAATCGGCCGAAAATCGCATAGTGTATGAGGGCCTTTAGATATATTCACCCTAAATCCAAAGTTGGCAGGAATATGAGTGTCCGTTCTGATAGTGTCCCTCATGTGGAAGGAGGATATAGCTGGTCCACGTGTATGGTTTGGGTAACTCTTTGTGTAATCCGGCTTGTAGAGAGGTGGCATTCTTCACAAGTTGAATTTCAGATGGACAAAGATGGAAAACCCTTGGATAGATGGCACCAAAGTGGATATCCTGCAGCATTTACAATGTGCAAGGAGGGGCTGGTCCAGTCACTGATTTTGCAAGTTCATTGATCAGGCTCAATGGCTACACTAATTAGTTTCACTGTTTCCACATTTATGACACTCGTTTTTTATATTTCTGTTATAGGGCCAGATGTACTAAGCTTGAAAAGTGATAAAATGGAGAGTGATAAAACACCCACCAATCATCTCCTACCTACCATGTCACAGGCTGGGTTTAAAAAATAACAGGAAGGTGCTGATTGGTTGGTGGTTTATCACTCTCCATTTTATCATTTTTTAAGACTTAGTACATCTCGCCCATAATGAGTTAACTTTAGCTGGGCTGCTTCATAGCATCATATCATACACCTTCCCTCACCTCTTTAGTTTATTTTGTATATATTTAGCACCCTTCACATTTTGTCATTTCCTCTTACCTCTTACTCATGTAAAACGTATCACATATAAATTTACCTATATCCCTTTACTATTACTTTAATTTTACACCAATGTGATGGCGTGGGGTGTTTCTGCTGTGCTAGCTTGGGGGTCCCATGTCCTGTTCTTGTCCTCAGGGGCGGGCTGGGTTGGGGGGGCAGGGTGCTATGTGCCCACTGAGCCGCTCTATCAAGTACTGCTGCGGGCCGCCCAGTGGTCCAGTGTATTGTTCACCTCCTCCTCCTGTAGGTTGCGCCGGTTGCGGCTTTCAGTATTTGGCCGCGGCTACAAGAACATGGCCGCTGTCCTCCTGCATGAGGACATGTCCAGGGTAAATAGGGGAGGGCCTCCTGGCAGTGACTGACGCCGCATGGGAGACGCCATGATGCAGTCGCCTACTCATGTGTCTGACGTGGCGTGGGGGAAGAGCCAGCGGGCGGAGGACAGAGGATGAAGGATGAGTCTGTGGCGCAGGAAAGCAGGGCAGAGAGTCAGGAGCCGCAGCAGTGCAGCACGGACCTGGAGAATGACAAAACTTGAAAGGCAGAGGCTTATAAGACGCTACCTCTCCGGTGACATTGGTGTCCTGGTATTATTATGCCGGAGGAGCAGCCTGTGGTGTCCTGTTCTTTTTCTACAGGGGGAGCAGCCTGTGGTGTCCTATTCTTTTTTTTTTTTTGCAAATAGATTTTTATTGAGTTTGTCAAGGGAACAAATCTTATCACAGACATTGGACCTTATTCTGGTTGGTGCGGCCAGAGCCGCACACGGGGCTCCGGCCGCACAAACCAATCCCCGCCCACCCTACGGATCGCCACGGCCGTCCGTACACGGACGGCTGGCGATCCGCATAAAAATGGTGGAGGCGTACGCCTCCACCATGGTGGGAGCTGCCCCCTGCATTCGGCATGAAGCCTCTCACGCCCCTATACGCCCCCTTTGCGGCGGACGAAATACGTCTGCGGCGAAGGGGGCTGCACATGCGCAGATTGACCTCTGCGCATGTGCAGAAGAAAAACATCGGCGGTACGGCCGCACGCGGGCCGTACCGCCCGAACCAGAATAAGGGCCATTATATGTACTATAGGCATTTTATCAAAACTTCACATAGTTTAACATAGGTCAAATTTCTTAGATACAACTGCTAATTATAGAAAGACAAATTTGGTGATTTGGTACCTAGCACAAATACAAATTATTTTAATTATTTTTTGTCAGGCAAGACAGAAAAGGAGACAGGGATAGTCCGAAAGGAAGGAGAGAGAAGAGAAGAAAGAAGAAGAGAGTGCTGTGACACCCATGCCATTGTCCAGATTATCTAGAGAATGCTGTTCATAAAAATAAATCTGGTTATTGTAATGATTTGTAGTGATCTGATTCTTTGTAGGTTAGCCAAGGTAGCCATGTGATGGTAAAGGCCTGATCCTTAGAGTCCAATGAGGAGATAAGGTCGTCCATTATCATATAATGGTCTTGTCGCCTACACCACTCTGACATTAAAGGGGTGATGTCAGAGCCGGCCCTAGGCATAGGCAGGCTAGGCAATTGCCTAGGGCATCAGCCTATGCCTAGGGGCAGCAGTCTCCTATGCCCTGTGCTGCCGAGAGAGGGAGCGGGTACAGTTTACTAAGCCTGGGTATGTTAGGGGGGGCCGGCTCACCTCCCTCCTCCTCCCTGGATCCCGGGTTTCTCCGTGTGGTGTGGTCGCTTAGAGCACCACCACAGTGTCCCTTTTGCAGCTTGTTTGTTACGTATCAGAGGCTGAACAGAGGCAGCCGGCCAACCAGAGCAGCAGGAACATTGGCATCATGGGATATGTAGTTTATCGTTTTCTGGGTCACATTTCAAGCAGTTAAGGATAAACTACAAATCCCATGAGGCCATTGTGCCCCCCTGCTTTGACTGACAGAGAGAAAGGAGCCGGGGAAGCAGCGCTGACATCCTGCATGTGTATGTACACTGTGGATCCGCGCTGGCATGTCTGGAGTCTGTGATAAGGCTGTCGTTTCAGAAGGGAGTCAGCCCTGCAGTTCTCTGCCTCCCCCTGCCTCCTCTGTGTTTATAAAACCATCAGGTTAGCAGCATGACAGCATCAGTAAAAAGACTCCTCCGTTGTGCACAAATATGTGCTTTCATCACTAACAGGGTAAAGATCCATTCTCTCTCTCTCTCTCTCTCTCTCTCTCTCTCTCTCTCTCTCTCTCTCTCTCTCTCTCTCTCTCTCTCTCTCTCTCTCTCTCTCTCTCTCTCTCTCTCTCTCTCTCTCTCTCTCTCTCTCTCTCTCTCTCTCTCTCTCTCTCTCTCTCTCTCTCTCTCTCTCTCTCTCTCTCTCCTGTAAATAATATACATATAACCATACATAAATAAAACAATTAAAAACAATTGATATCCAGCATTTCTACAGATGATGTTTCAATTAATTCAATGGTATAACTTTTTATGATGGATTTGTTAATACAGTCCCCTGCTTTTTGTTAATCACTTTTGATTAATTGAGATCAGTTCACATATCTCCAAAGATTTGTATAGCTCAGTTCCCATTTAAGTGTGACAGTTCATGTCACACTTAAATGGGATTTAGTTGCATATAGGATTTAGTTGCATATAAGTGTTTCGTTAATTATTAGTACTGTGGAGTTCGCCGCAGGTCACTCCCAGCGTGCGGCCAAAGTAGCGTTGGTCACAGGAACCAGTTAGAGCAATAGGAGATGGAGCTGAAGTTGGGGGCGATGTGAAGCAATGTTGGTAGCAGAGTTAAACGGCTTGATGCATTTCTCCGTCATCAATGGCTGACGGTTTCCTTTACATATGCTCATTGCCTGGGGTTTCTTGCTCATTGCCTGGGGGTCACTGCTCATAGTGCACTAGCGATCCATGGGAATATAGATCATTATGCATTGTGTAATGTGACTATGGGTCACTACAGGCTGTGTAATATGACTATGGGTCACTACGTGCTGTGTAATGTGACTGTGGGACACTATGTCCTGTGTAATGTGACTGTGGGTGACTACGTGCTGTGTAATGTGACTATGGGTCACTCCGGGCTGTGTAATGTGACTAAGGGTCACTACGTGCTGTGTAATGTGACTGTGGGACACTATGTCCTGTGTAATGTGACTATGGGTCACTACAGGCTGTGTAATATGACTATGGGTCACTACGGGCTGTGTAATGTGACTATGGGTCACTACGGGCTGTGTAATGTGACTATGGGTCACTACGTCCTTTGTAATGTGACTATGGGTCACTACGTCCTGTGTAATGTGACTGTGGGACACTATGTCCTGTGTAATGTGACTGTGGGACACTATGTCCTGTGTAATGTAACTATGGGTCACTACGGGCTGTGTAATGTGACTATGGGTGACTACGTGCTGTGTAATGTGAATATGGGTCACTACGCGCTGTGTAATATGACTATGGGTCACTATGTGCTGTGTAATGTGAATATGGTCCACTATGCGCTGTGTAATGTGATTATGGGTCACTACATGCTGTCTAATGTAAATAGAATGATATGGGTGCAGGGTGTACAGCGTGTGAGCCCCCAGGACCCAGGGGACCATGTGCGCTGCACACCTTGCACCCATTATGGATACATCAGTGGATGATGGGTGTTGCTGGCTTCTGCTGAGTTATATATGCTTTACCGGGAGAGGGGAGCTGGATCAGAGATAGAACTAGCAGCAGTGCTGGGAGGCACCAGCCAAAAATTTTGCCTAGGGCATCAAATTAGCTAGGGCCGGCTCTGGGTGATGTCAGTCTTCCAATGAACTGGAATCACTGCTTTAGATGCACTGAACAGGTGACATAGCAGGGTCTTTTTATATATAGACTGGGGCCTATGAATAAGGTTAAGTAGCCAGAAGCTTGGACTGAAGGGCAAGTCTTCCTGTAGGATTCTGTTTGCGGTTTCTACTACGTTTTTCCAATATGTCTGGATAAGTGGGCAATCCCACCAAATGTGTAGCAATGTGCCCGGGTGTTTGCCGCATCTCCAGCAAAGATTCGAGACTCCCGGATAGGTGTCCTATTCTTTTTAAACAGGGGGAGCAGCCTGTGGTGTCCTATTCTTTTTAAATAGGGGGAGCAGCCTGTGGTGGCCTATTCTTTCTATACAGGGGGAACAGCCTGTGGTGTCCTATTCTTTTTATACAGGGGGAACAGCCTGTGGTGTCCCATTCTTTTTATGCAGATGGAGCAGCCTGTTGTGTCCTATATTTTTTTATGCAGTGGGAGTAGCCTGTAGTGTCCTGTTCTTTTTATGAAGGGGGAGCAGCCTGTGGTGCCCTGATATTATTATTAATATAATTTTTATAATAGAATATGAGCAGCCTGTGTGTCCTACTGTTGTTGTTATTATGATTATATAGGAGGAGCAGGGTTTTTTCCCAACCCTCAACCACCCCCCACCTCACATCTGAAGGGGCAAATGTTTTATGTTTTTTTTTTTTAACTGATCACGGGTTGTGAACTTAGCTCTGCCCTCTTACTGAATTATTCTCCGCCCCTAATGGCAAAATGTTATTTTTTGGGGGGGTGGATCTCTAGGAGCCGATGTTGCATGAAGTGGCAGCCAGCCGCGGATGGTCACGTGATTATCATCCTCCCTCTGTGTCCTGCAGGGCTACGGAAGCTCTGCAGGTCCAAAATTAGCTACAAAGCAAACTTATACGGGCATGCTGCCGTGCATAGGTGGCCGTATCATAGTCAGTGAAACTTGCTTGTGTGTGGCTGTTGTGTTCCGCTGAGCTAGTGACAGCGGAGCTCAATGAAGTATCTATGGTATCATCAACTCCAGGCCTAATCTTTTTTTATTAATACATATTTATTAAACAAAAAAACTCCATTTAATGATGCACTGTTACTTATGGGCCATTGCTCTGAACTTGCCCCCCAGGCTAAAAGTTGCCAGCCAGCCCCTGCTTGTCCTAAAGTAGTGTTAGCGATTGTCCGATATAGGTCACCTGGACACGTTGGACAAGCCCATCATAATGACCATCATTATGCTAAGAAACTCTGAAATGCAATATTATTAATAGGTTTAGAATTTGTATTTAGAGAGAGACCTTGCACTCTTGTACTTGCTCCACTACAAGTCTAAGCAGGTGCAGTAGCACCTCACATTATGTCCAGGGAGTGCAGTCTAGGGCCCTCCCCCTAGGTCTGTCTACTATTCACATAGAATAGTTTATTGTGTGTTTTGAATGTGTTAAAAATGTTTTTTAATTAGACTGATGTGTGCATTGTTCTCCAATTATAGAATGTATTTAAACCCTGACTGTTGTCTACTGTGCATCACCTTCTTAAAGCTGTGGAGTCCCAGTGGGCTTACATCGCACACACCGCACCCATTTATTTTAATACTCACCCCTCTTAAATCCCCAATTATAGCAGCAGCACTGCACAAATTGCCAGAAAAAATGGCCACATGCCATTTTCTGGAGATTTGCGCATAATCATAGAGTCTAAGCCCTCTAGTGCTCAGGCTCTATAGTGCTGCAGTATGCAGCGCTACTGCTGGCAAGGAGAAGGAGGCACAAACATTGGGTTATGAGACTTTTGTCGGTTGGTCATCTTATATATATATGTAGTGAATGGATACCCCAAATTGCGCACTCTAGTGAAATAGAGCAGCACCTCTGTAGGGTCCCCTACAGAGGACAGGACCAAAAGTTTAGAAATGAAGAAAGGAGTTCAGAGGGCGCTCTCCAATAAAACAACAGTTTAAAAAACATAAATTTAATAACATATTGATCAGTTGATCAATTGAAAGTAAATAAAAAATCCAGTGGGTCAATACAATGAAGTACTTTGTTCACAGTTGTTAGATGTCAAGGTCAACAAAAGAAGACATGCGGCCCAACACGTTTCGGCAAACACGTGACTTCATCAGAGGCAATATGAACAGTAGACACCTTCTTAATTAGAAATGTTGCTAATTCATAAGACCTTTAGACCAACTTCCAAGTCTAGAGACAGTCAGGCTTTGAAAAAGGAACGGTTGTTCTCCACTAGTATATAAGGTCCACTTTGTCTGGGTTATTGAATATGGGTCTCAACACAGACCAGACCTCTTGCATCCTCTGTTGCAACTTTCCACAGCTCAGGGTCCAAGACCTGCTCAAAATACAGCTCTCAGCACTGCCTGGTACTCTCTCTTCCCAGATCCTCAGAGCAACAGCATAGGTCATCCTCACACAGACAGGAAGGTCTTATGAATTACTGTAGCAACATTTCTAATTAAGAAGGTGTCATGAAGGTGGGAGGTATACATAAGAGGTAAACATCTTATGTATACCTCCCACCTTCATGCTCACACAACATGGGCCTAGGAATTAAGCCAGATTCACCCTTTGATATTAATATGGTCATCCAGCATGGATCCCTACACCATTGGGCTTCTTATTTTACGAACCAGCTTTATTTTTATTATTTTTATTACTTATTATTTTATGTCTTATTATTTTATGTCTCACTTCTATAGGATGGCGTGACACAGGCGCACACACGGGAGGTTGCTTAGCAACTGTCACAAGCGCCCCTCCGTCCTTCTGAGCGTCACCACACCAGGGAGGCGGATGCGGAAACAGCCGGACACCAGCCCCCGGCGCGGGACGCTGCACGGTGATGGGACTGCACGCTCACCCTCTCCTGCATTTAAGGTGGGAGTCTTATTGTGTTCATTGTTCACTAGTTATGCACCTTGAAAACGAGGGCTAAGCACCCCCGAAATGTCGGTTACTTATTGTGCACCATGTATTTGGGAAAAAAGTTATTTGCACAGCATCAAGCCTCCAAGTGTCGCTGATTTTCCATCACATATATATATATATATTTTTTTTTTTATATATACTGTATATAAAAATAAGAGGTAATTTAATTTACTGGAATTAAAAATCATCCAATGCATTTAACAGAGTACAAGCAGCCTGCTCTGAGCTATTTCTATTAAAAGTGAATACGTGCTTACATGTAAATATGTTTTTTTTTTCAGTGGCTGATATTAAGTGTTCAATATTAAGTGTTTGTTAAACATAAATGAAGCTCTAAAAGTTTAACATGACGTACTTATTTTTTTTTTCATTTGCTGTAAAAATAATGTTTTATCTGGTTTAAATCACTATCTCTGCACTGCGTAATTGCCTCATGACAAACAACATTAAACTAACCTCATAACGATTAAATAATGTTGACTTATAACCGTAGTGTGGAAGCTGACCAGATTTAATGAATTCGCACACTGTACCAATTTGATCCTGAAACCACAAGATAGAAAAGACCACACAAGAGTCTGAAGCAATACTACAGTATCGTGTAAAATTTGTACCTGAACATTAATGCCTTTGATCCAGTGACCTTGGCCATTTCTTATGGAATTAACTGCTGACTAACATACCTCCTCTAGTCGTACTAATGCCAGTGCGAATGTGTACTGGATTTTCATTGGTAGTTTGCTTACATCTGAAATCCTAGGTGGATTCAGCACAGTACATCCATGATAAATCTGATCATGGATGTGAAGAGGAATTTTATTGTCAGTCAGTGCTCCTGGTCAGAGTATATGGGCAGAGAGAACTATTTTGCTAAAGGTGCTTTTATGGGTACATTTTTAGAATGTCGATGTTTACAATGGCAGAATGTCAACATGACATTAATGGCTGCCTCACCTGGAATACACAACCCATGGAAATTATCCAAATGCCGGTACCAACACTGCATTGTGCCTACTCTACTGTGCTCTCAAGGCTTTCTTTTATTTCCGTGTGACTTGTCTATTGCTGTACTACCTAAATTATATGTATTATGTGTGTTGTTTTGAAGTCTGTAAAGTGCCCTGAGTCCTGTTGGAGAATGTGCACTATATAAATAAAACTTACTGACTATAACTAATGCTGGGTACACACCAGGACGACTAGGGCCCGATCCCCTCAATCTAGATCCAATTCCGACCAATTGGATGTAGATTGTGTGGTGATTGGGCCCTTTTCTGTCCTGGTGTGGACCGATACCGATCCGATGCGCGGTCCCGCGGGTCGGTCGGTCGTTATTCAGATCCTACCTGCTGCAGGTAGGATCTCAATGACGACCATACAGCCGGGTGCGGGTCGCCATCGGATCGGACTCACTCACAGTGCACATCGTGAGCGGGTCGAGCCCCCCCCCGCGTCACCGTGAGCGGGTCGGACGAGACACTGACGACCCGCTCACGATGTGCATCGTGAGCGGGTCGCCCTGGTGTGTACCCTACATTAGACATTCCATTTCTAAATACCAACAATACTTCAGACAATTTCTGGACAATTCTATTGTTAGGTTTGCATTTAGGGTTCAAAATAGGGTTAGGATCAGGCATACTCTACTTTGGAACCAAAAACTGTATGCTGCTTGTCAACATTTGCAATGTCAACATTTGCAATGTTAACATTATGGCAATATTGACAGTTATGTGAATAACAACAATGTGAATGTCAATCTTTGACATGTCAACCTTCTGCATATGGTGACATTCTGAATGTTGACATTTGTAGTATGTTAATATTGTGGTGTCAACATCATGAATATCAACATTCGGACACTTGCTAACTTGCTTAATTTAAATAATATTTTATCATTCGCACCAAATGTTAGAATAGTCACTATATCATTATATACCCAGCAATAAGGTTAACGACCTGCCAGACTGTAAGTCTCTGATATTTACAAAGGGTTTATATACAGTATATACAATATAGTCCAGTCTCACTCACATAATCCTTGGTGGGTCCAATCTTTAGAGAAAACCAGAACTGGAGCACTCACCAGTGTTTTGTTCAAAAAAGTGCAAAATATAGCTTTTAATGCTCACATGTTAAATTCATATACTCTCAGAAAACAATTATGTAAATTTGTCCTCAGTGTCCCACCAGATTAGAAAAATGTAATCTTTGAATCTCTTATAATATAGAATGTTATTACTAAATAACAAAATATAGGTCAAATTATAGTCATGCAAGAAAATATTGGCATAAGTGGGCTTCAGGTTTGACCCCATTGCTGTACCTGATAGTTGTGTATAAAATTCACCATTGCACATAAAATGGTTATTACTCAACACCAACTCTAGAAGTTCTATAATTATTCCATAAGTGGACCAATAAATTCTTCTGATGACATAAGCTTGCTAACAGATGAGATCCCTCCTTAATGTCGTTTAATAGTATAGAGTAAAGATAAATCTAAAGATGCTACTAACATATTCATAATTAAATTACTAATTGATGGAGCTTGTCAGTAATGCCCCCCTGTGTCTTTTAAATAACTATGAAAGAAAGGGATAATTTGTTGTATGTAGCCCTTGCTAAACCAGAGAGGGTTGTAAAACAGATCCTTTGTTTTGCCTCCTGCGTGGGTCATCCAAGGTCTTACGAACTTTCAGCAAGGTATACTTTCAACTTTCTACTTCTACTTTCAGACAGTTGGTAATATGAATATCCAACCAACCATTCTGTACTGCCAAGTTGATAAACCTAATCTTGGTGGTAGGACTGGTACAGTGTCTTATTGAATTAGAACAGTAGCCATCGTCCTTTTAACACACTCATTCTATCTTTTGTCCATCACTCTTACTTTGTTTCATGTGTGTTTTATATTTCGCAAGTTTTAAGATTAACAAATAAAGGTTACATTTTATTGTTTAATTATTTCTGTAACAGGTACACCACAAGGACAATCTTTTTTCTTGTTTCTTTCTGAAACGCTGCGTCTATATTATAAGTGACACTGAACCGACCCAAACTTTATTTAAACTGCACTGTGTCCAACCCGCACTCTAACCTGCACTGTGTCTGTCTCACACTGTATCCCACCAGCACTATATCTGATCCACACACTCTATCGAACCCACAATGTATCTGACTCACACTGTATGCAACTCACATGGTATCCGACCACACTATATGTCCCACACTGTAATCCACTAAATATTTAACTTTGTGTCCCAATGTATTCTGCACTGTACCCTGCAATGTATCCCTCATTTACAGAATGTATTTTTTTATGGATGCTCAACAAAACGGTTGATTGATTGGGGCTTTACATCAGCACAGATTCCTAGTCATCGGTGGCCCCTAGGAGGTGGTTTGGATTGGGCACTAAGAAGAGGCATGTGCTGGTGGCATGTGCACTTGTATAGAGGGCATCCGCATCTGCTGTTGCTATTTCACATATGTGTTTTTTTCTCTTTGTATACTGTATGTTCAATTCATTTCTATTCAAATTACTTATTGCTAATACATGACTAATTTTCAAAACATGTTTTAAACACAAATTATGTGATTTTTCTGTTTTAATCAATATTTTTTTAAAAAAAACCGCAGATCTAAAACCAAACTAAAGCCCCTGAGGGCTGTTTTGGTAAAATCAAAACTAAAACCAAAACCTGAAGTTAAAACAGATCAAAAAACAAAATATGGTGTTCGGCACACATCTCTAGTTCTAATGATAGATTGTTATTTAGCTGGCTAAACATAACTCCTGTGAATAAGGTTTTTTTATTTGTATATAACTATTAATGCTGAAAACTTATTAATTATATATATTTTTTTCTATGAATATACTCTGGAAAAAATAGATTTTTATATATCATTTTATATGATGTAGATAAGTGATCATTGTTGTGTGGTTTAACTTTGATTTCCAAGGCTGTTCTATTACTCTCTTTATGAATTTTAAATGAGAATTAATTGCGCCAATGGCAGCCTTTTTCTTTTTCATCATGCAATAGCATGGGGCCTTCACCAGGGAGACTTACCAACATCAGGGAATATTGCTGCCAATAGTCTTCTTGCCTTAGATGAATCAGCTCTTGTATGTCTTTCGGAGAGTTAAATGCTTTTGTTTATTCTGCAGTGTGGTGAAGCAGAGAGAACAAATATAGGTGTACAGTATGTTAGTCATGGAACTCTTGACTTATATTTCAGTGTGAGACCATTTTATGCGTACACTGTTTATTATGATGTACACATGTATAGCATACACAGTGACTCAAACAATATAACTTACATTCATTTAGTGCAAAGGAACTCAGTTTGTTTTCGGTTACCATGGAAATGTTTCCGCATACAGATAAAATCTGAGTATGTATGGCTGCCTTCGGAAAGGTGTCTTTTTACTTGCCTGAATATTTCATGAGATATTGTTTTCTCAGTATGTTTAACATATGGTGGCCATCTGAAAGGTGTTTAAAGAGGTTTCACTTTAGCCTGAGCCAAGCTGTAAACCTTTGCTCAAATACATGTGGCACTGCTGTCATTTTAAGGTTGAAATATATTGCATTTAATTACACTTCATCAACTGTCAGGTAGCCTGGAAAGAAGAACATTTTAAAAAAGGATGTCTAATAGACTATATTACTAAATATACAGATGTACTGCAGAATTATGGCACAAACATTTAACATCATAGGGGTCAATTCAATTATAATTGAGATGGCGGAGTTGCTATTGTAAAGCGTTGGAAACGCCACCAATGGCACCCCAACTCAGTCCCCTCACAGCTCGATCTCGTCCTGGACTGGTGGATTCAGAGTGCGAAGCTTACTTATAACCTCAGGCAGAGATGGGCTGGGCTTGGATTACGGGGCGCCAACTGCTCACCAGCCCGTTCAGTTTTAGTGATTCAGTGCTGCCTGCTTCAGTTCCCGGATGCTCTTTATATAACATTTACTTTAACTCTATAGCTGACCACAAGGAAAATAGTCTGCCTCCATAGCAGGCTACTACTTGATGGCCACCATTGACCAATAGGAAGTCAGTTCCTTTGCCAGGAACCCAAGATGCCAAAGATTATAAAAAATGGTGTGACTTATCGGGGAAGTCTGTGCCAGGAATTCTGTTGCCCCTGTGCTCTTGAGACTGACTGCTGCTTCTGCCTTATGCAGAGGACATTAGATCCTGCTTGGTCCACCAGCACTGAGCAGCTCATGAGGAATAAAGGGGCATACTGGTAGAAGGTAAGATTCAGCACTAGGTACAACAAAGTACTAAGTAGCTTTGGGCAGCGCATAGTAATGGAAAGACCTGGAAACACCATAGTACTGGGCAGCACTGGGCTTACTTTAGGACTGGGTCCACAATAGTACTGTGCAGCACACAGCCTTAAGGATGGCTGGTTTTGCTGCACAGAGAGTGGGTGCCCTTAAGGCAGAACTAAAAGCTGCAATCTCTATTTACTGGGAGCCTGCTGCGCTGTATGTTAGTAGAATTACTCCACTACTCTCTGGAGCTCAGTCTTCCAAACTATGGGGGTTATTTTGGTTCACTCTTTCTGACAAATTCCTTCTTAGATGGACAAAACCATGTGCACTGCAGGTGGGGCAGATGTAAAATGTGCAGATATAATTAGATTTGGGTGGGGTTTTACTTCAAAGTGAGATCTATTTTGCAGTGTAAAAAGAAAGCAGTCTGTATTTTCCCTGCACAGAAACAAAATAACTCACCCAATTCTAATTCTCTCTGCACATGTTACATCTGCCCCACCTGCGCTGCACATCGTTTTGTCCATCTAAGAAGGAATTTATCAGAAAGAGTGAACCAAAATAACCCCCTATGTGTCATGGCGTATCTCCCACAGCGCCGAGCTACTAGCCGTTAGATGCAGGGTGGCTTTATTCTACAATGAGCCCATATATTTATTGGTCACCACGTGAGTGAGTGAGTGAGTGAGTGAGTGAGAGTCAGTCAGGGTGCTCTGACTGTGCACTCACTGCAGGCTTTTATGAGGGTTGTGTCATAGGAGCTAGCTGACCACCAGCAGCAGCCCTAGACACTGATCAATTATGTTTACCAGTTTGTAGGGTTGTGTTTAATATTTTTCCTGTGGATGCCAATCATCTGTGCATGTGACCCTAATGCCCACAGTCTATCACTGAGCCAGCTACAGGAAAGGGGGCCTGGACAGAGACTGCACACAGGTCTTATTCTCTCTTGATGTCCCACTGCTAACAGTAACTCAGTTTTATAGTTTGGAAAGCTGCTATATACTGGGCCCTAACTCTATTTGGATGTATTTGCACCCGTGTTTGTGTCTTTCCCTTCCATGTTTACATCCATGCATGTGAATGGGCAAAGACTAAGATGCACACTTGAAGCGACTGTACACGCTGGAAGTCTTTATTATTAAAACTTTTACCTGCCCTATGGCAGTTGCCAAATATGGCCTCCATTGTGAACAAATCTGGCATACTTTAAGTATAATGTCCTGGAGGAGCCAAACCTCACACCCTGTAACCATTTTTCCATACTCACCTTTCTGGAGTGGAGTTGCTCATGCTCAGTAAGGAAATCTGCTGGAAAATGGCAGCTGCACCATTTCTGTGGAGTTCTGTACATAAACATAAATCTTTGCCCCTAGTGCTCAGACTTTACATTGCTGCCAACTAGAGAGGAAAGGGCCCAGATGGAGGAGCCTGCACATTGGCCCCCTCTTCTGTTAATACGCCCCTGTCAGCAACACACCTGCGACACTCCCACTGTCTGTTCTTCGACTTTGTAGAAACAAAATGGGGACACATGTGTGGTGTGACTCATGCAGATGAAAGTCGTTGCTGCACTGCATCCAACATGGCCACTGAAGCTGACTGTGCTCATCATTATCAAATTTAATTTTGATTATGTTCATTATGATATCCATATCCAATTTTCAGTAATAATTATGTTTATTTTGTTTAACTGCCCACAGTGGTTCCATCTTTTTCTTTAGCTGAAACAAATTGTGACATCTGTGGGCGCCAGCCCCAAGATCCAACAGATTTGGAGCAACAGCAACAGCCAGCCCCCACTTTCCGCTACAAAATGTACTTAAATTTGACACTGTTTTTGTCTTATTTGCCACTTACTTGGTCTTTGAGATATCTGCAACTCATTTATAGCTGGCAAGGTTCCAAGTGATGTGGTTAATCATTTTTCCATTCATTAAATCTGAGAAGAAAAATACTTTTTGAGAATGCAGATTCTTTTCCCTTAAAACAATTGCATGTGGTTCTTAGTCAGCATTCCACGGCAGGAAAAGAAAACACAAAACTTCTTAGTTACTTCAAACTTCAAGGAATGTTGAACAAAAGCCACATATTGACTTAAGGTGGATACGCACACACAGAATGACACTGGTACATTGCTATAATACTTTATATAGATCAGTGCTGTAAGACTAAAGAATAACATACAATGTCAGTGACAATCAAGTGTTTAGAAACTGACAGCGCAATGTAATTTTGTATATACAGTAATACAGTTGCGGTTTTCCAAAAGTACTAAAAAAAATAATAATAATAAAAAAATATATATTTTGCACCTTGACAAAGGGGTTTGCAGACCCTGAAATGTTGGCTTTGCTCCATTAAAGATTTGCTATACTTTCACCAAGTCCTCCTGAGTGCCTCTTTCTGTTTGGTACATTGTTCTACATCATCGCTACAAGAGTGCACCGCGGCAGCTGAGCTCCAGCAAGGACGAGTGCCGGGCTGAATACTACGCCTATATATATATATATATATATATATATATATATATATATATATATCCAAACTGTTGGTATGTATGTAAGTTACATACCGCACAGCACTGCAAAGCATGGGAGTTTGCCAAACTCCGACCCATGACATGCTACAAGAGGGGGAAAAATCTCCGTGACATGCTGGTTCACACAGATGTCACGGGCTTCGACGACTCTGGAACAGGGACACGCAGCCAGAAAGCTAAAGGCTGCTATAGATGCATTAAGTGCACAACATGCCAATTCCTGCTCCAATGTACCGCCTTCAAAGACCCCCACTGTGACACCATGCACCCCATCAGACATGTGCTCACATGTAGCACTAAGTTCATAGTGTATGTAATTATGTGCCCATGTGGGCTATATTACGTCGGCATGTCGATCAGGGAATTTAAGGAACGAATGGCCCAGCACAGGTCCGCCATCAAAGCGGCTTTGGACAATAAACCCATGGAACAACCAGTGGCGGTCCATTTTAAACGGCTAGCACACCCCTTGTCATCTCTAAAATATGTCATCATCGACCACGTCCCCCCTATGCCAAAAGGCGGTGATCGCCAGAAAGCCTTGCTTAGGTTGGAAGCAAGATGGATATACCGACTGGACACGGTATCGCCCCGTGGCCTTAACGAGCGAATAATGTGGAACACACTGGTATGAAATAGTCACAAGACTTCCACAGCCCCATAACTATATGTCCAGTTGTGAAAAACCGCATGTTTTGATGTTTTCAACAAATGGTCGACATATGATCAGTGCTGACACACTGCCTGCTGGCTAGTAGAGCTGTATCATTTAGTTCAGCCACTTACATCTGTCTGTACTAATTGCCGATATCAGCGAGACTACTGCCCTCAATAAGGTCGACATGAAGAACTGTCAACACCATAGTTATGCATGCTACTTATACTTGAATGTCGCTACCTGTCTCTCCAGCTCAGTGAGCATTGATTTCGCTAATGCACTTTATTACCATTTGTTCTAATCATACTGCCCGATGTTTTTAATATATGTGTATGTTTATGTCACAATTAACTATACCACTCACTTATACACTTTTGTATTACAGCCCTCAGCCGCAAGATCCCGGGTTGTGGTAACCCAGGCAACGTAGAAGCACACGCCCCCTGTTTGCTTGGCAACGGGATGACGCTGTGACGATACCGAGCAGGGAGTAGTCTGGGAAACGGAAGTGAGGCTCCGTGCACCGCATGGCTTCCGGCCACCCCTCCGTCCCAGCACCACACCGGATCCTGGCTGAATTAAGGGCCCTTCATACACCTATAAGGTAGGCACCTTTCCTATGCTACACTGTGTAACCTGTTGCCTGACGAAGGAGCTTAGCGCTCTGAAACTGTTGCATTAAACTTTTGTTATCACCAATCTCCTGGAGTGCCGTGCGGTATGTAACTTACATACTGTACATACCAACAGTTTGGATATCCTATTTCAGCAAAGGCACCCAGGCTCTTTGACCTCAGTGCAGCGAGTGCCGGATCGTCAAATCTATCTATCTATCTATCTATCTATCTATCTATCTATCTATCTATCTATCTATCTATATATATATATATATATATATATATATATATATAGAGATATATATATATATATATATATATATATATATATATAGATATATATATAGCAGCACTTAGTCCTTAGAAGGAAAGAAAAAACAGCACTCACGTTTTGATGAAAGAAAGGAAGAATGTATTTCAAATGGTCATGGTGTTAAGCCAGCCTGTCAGCAGTCCTGACAGCTGTTTCAGCCGGCAGCATGCCAGCCTTCATCAGGGGTACTAACAGGGCATCCCCGCAGGGTTTGAATACAGGTTGATATTGCAATAATGGCGCCAAACCCGCCCCTTCAACAGCGGAGCTGTCAGTCAGCACCACCGATGTGGTGCGCGCGACTTCTGCTATGAGAGCTGGGGGTGTGTGCGGGAGCGTCAGAGGAAATCCCTGACGTAGCGTATGGGGATGCCTTGCAGTGACATGGAGGCAATTAATGCTGGGAATGTAACGTTGGGTGAGCGGAATAGGAGGGGGAAGTGCATGTTGTCAGCAAAGGGTTAGGGAAATAGCGGGTGTTGCGGTGGTGCGTTATTGACAGCTTCTCTGTTCTGTGCTTTGTGATAAAACTCAAGCACTAACAGCATTGATGAAGCCCGCAGTCAATATAAAGGCACCCACAAGACAAGTACCCGAGACCTGAGCTGGATCTTGAGACATAAGGCAGCGACCTGGGTTGCGGTGGTGATAATTAATACAGAATGATGGCTGAACGGCCACGATCTAGCAGAAATGAGGTATACTAAGATACCGTATGTGGGATATAACACCCCAGTGCGAAGGCACAGTGTGAATATCCTCCAGTGTACACTGAAGCTTCCCCTCAATAACACCAGCGCAGAGGCAATGTGCAGTTATTCTCCAGAGTACATAGAGGATGCACCTCCCCAACATTCTATATAATAGTACACAAATAGAATTATTACAACAGAAAGGGTACACTCAGGTACCGTGCGTGGAGTAGGGCACATTGATGTGTTTAGCACTGTGCATACTCAAATGATGTCTATCATAGAAAAGATGCACACGGCGGTGCTGAGGAGTTGTGGTACACTCAGGTACCGTGCGTGATGTTGTGCACTTTGAGGGCAGCAAGGTGTCAACACTAGTAGGTATGGAAAGTGTACATGGTTGCTAGATCAACTAGATGTCATAGAGTCTAAATGAAGCATCCCATTTTGAAGTCCTCATTTAGTCCTTCGGGTGCCAGGCAGTTCAGTCGGAAGATCCATTGTAATTCCCTTTGAAGAAGTAGCTTGTCCCGATCACCACCTCTGTGTAGTGGTGGTATGTGATCAATAGGTGAACATTTCAGTTCACTCACTTTGTGCTGTAGTTCTTTAAAATGTCTGGCAACAGGTAGAGATTTCAGGTCCAGGTCACCTATGTCTGGTGTAAGACTTTTCTTAATTGATGATCTATGTTGGCTGATTCTCTCCTTGATCATCCTTGACGTCTTTCCAACATAGACCAAATTGCAAGGGCAGACCAGAGCGTATACTATATATTTGCTGTTGCAGTCAATTTTGTGTCTGATCTTATAGATTTTCCCATCTTTGGGGTTGGTGAAGCGATCTCCAGTTTTCAGAAATGGGCAATTAGAGCACCCCGTGCACTTGTAGATGCCATTCCTCTTTGATAGCCAATTTTTGTTTGGGGTCTTGGTGCATGCGAAATCTGTTACGACCAACATGTCCTTCAGGTTAGGACCCCTCCTGTAGGCAAAGCGTGGTGGTGTTTCAAGCACCGGTGCCAATATAGGGTCACTGGCTATCAGATGCCAGTGCTCCAGAATTTTGTTTTTGATATGTTTTGAGGCCACAGTATATGTGCTGCAGAAGTTCATGCGATCCGGATCGCCATTTGCATGTTCTTTCGTTTGGAGCAGGTCGTCCCTTTTAAACTGTATCGCCTTCTGGTAAGCCTCTCTGATGTCATCTTGATGGTAGCCACGGTCTTTGAAGCCCTGTTAGTACCCCTGATGAAGGCTGGCATGCTGCCGGCTGAAACAGCTGTCGGGACTGCTGACAGGCTGGCTTAACACCATGACCATTTGAAATACATTCTTCCTTTCTTTCATCAAAGCGTGAGTGCTGGTTTTTCTTTCCTTCTAAGGACTAAGTGCTGCTGTAACCTGCTGTATGGACCTTGCACCACACCTGTTGCTATTGATGTTACTGAGTGCCACCTTTCCCATGTCTATATATATATATATATATATATATATATATATATATATATATATATATATATATATATATATATAATTTTTATTTTATTTAGTTTTTTTCCAAAGCTAGAACCGGCACTCCACGGTACAATAACCAGCAACCCTTGGTGCCTTCCAATGGGAGTATGTAGACATGTAGATACGGTGTGGGCGGCACTCAATAATGGAAATTTTTTAGGAGCATAAGAAAGCTGACAACGTAATCAACTTGTGTGCTAACAGTTTCGGAAAGTTTATTCCTTCATCAGAGTACAGAGTACAAATGACAAAGCACTTACCTAAGTAAGCTCCCCTCCACACACAACCCCACCACAGTCTCCGGCGTCCCAGCAAGAGTGACCAGGGGTGACGTCATCAGCACCACGCCCCGCATCGGCTCGAGTGGGTTGCCTTGGAGACCTATAACCAAAAGTAGAAAGGTGAATAGCGGTATCAAAACATTACAGGGGATGGAGGATAAATGACATAAGCATGTGGGAAAAAGATCAATCAACTAACAGATTCGTAAATAGAGCATAACTGTTAAGTACATACATTGAGCTCTGTAGGAGTCATGAATCTGTAGAACAATTTAAACTTTCAATGATAGTATCAAAACTTAAACAAGCTCAAACCTTTATCTTCTTTATCTTACCACTTAATAGTGCAACATAATATTTCAGTTATAATTCTTCATAAACTATACAAAAAATAAATAA
Source organism: Crinia signifera (assembly GCF_055691185.1). NCBI lineage: Eukaryota > Metazoa > Chordata > Amphibia > Anura > Myobatrachidae > Crinia > Crinia signifera. The sequence goes on along the minus strand of NC_139221.1, from coordinate 60,441,057 downwards.
TATTACTGAAAATCTAAATCACCAAAACTTTTATGTGATCTAAGATGTAAACACTGTAAGGCTTTTTGCCCTTTTCTGATCATTAAGCCCCAAACTTGAACCCTTGAGATTACAATATAACCAGAGCTGTTTTAACAGCAATACCAGCTTTGGGCAAAGCAATGCAAAGGAGCCCCTGTCAGGGCCAGATTGGCCATTGGTGCCGGGCTGTCAGCTGACAGCCAATCAAGAACACGAGCATTGACAAGTGTCTGAATCCCCTGCAGATTAAGCTGTGTTTTGTGTAGTTTAATACAGAGAATGACATACACTTGTATATTGTTCTAACATTCTTGTGTAGGCTAAAAACTTGGAGGAGTCAGGAATAGTAAGAGGAGGAGTCTATGCAAAGATTCAGATTCTGATGACATGAGGTAAACTTTGTGCTTTAAATGTCAGGGCCTATTCTTATTAGCAGCCTGGCTCAGTCCCATTCAAGAGGATAAATGAAAAATACACAACCAAACATATCTCAAAACCCCTCCTGCAGTCCAGCTGTACCATCTATTCACATTAGAGATGAGCGCCAGGGCTGAAGATTTGGATTTGTCAAGCGGCGGTAAAAAGTTTTGGATTTGGATTTTTTTTTTAAATGGACAAAAAACAGCCAAATCATGTAATTTTTGCATTTTTTGTCCATATTGTAATATTAACCTCAATAACATTAATTTTCATCCCTTTCCAGACAATTTGGACCACTTTAGAGATGCATGAATGGAGATGCAAGATGGAATTATCCCTGGGCCCACCCGCCCTTAGCTTGTACAAAAAGGACATGCACACTTGAACACCAACCAGTCATTTCAGTCAGAGGGACTGCCAAACCTGTGACTGAATGACCGGTTCATTTGGCGCCCACAATCAAAGAAGCAATGCTCAAAATAGCACATAATAATAATAATAATAATAATAATAATAATAATAAGAAGAAGAAGAAGAAGAAGAAGAAGAAGAATAAGAAGAAGAATCTCAAGAAAAAATAAGAGGTCGAAGGTGGAATTGTCCTGGGGACCGCCCACCCACCCTTAGGTTGTAAATAGGACATTGCACACTTACTGTAACAAATCAGACATTTCAGCCAGATGGACTGCCAAACCCGTAACTGAAATTACTGGTTCATTTGGGCCCCCACAATAAAAGGAGCAATGCTCAAAATAGCGCATCATATAAAATAATAAGAAGAAGAATCTCAAGAAAAAAGAAGAGGCGCAAAGTGGAATTATCCCTGGGAGGTTGTAAAAAGGACATTGCGCACTTGACAAACCAGTCATTTCAGCCAGAGGGACTACCAAACTTGTGACTGAAATGGCTGGTTCATTTGGGCCCCCACAATAAGGTACAGACTGACTGTTGTCATCATTCGCCATCCTAATCTTCACTCTCATCAGTGTGTACATCCTTGCAGTCCTCATCATCACACAATATCAGTTAATCACCACTGGAATCCTCCATGAGCCATGGCAAAACCTTTCTGGGGTAATTCTCCTTGCCCAATTTGAAGCTGAGCATCAGCGACGGTGTTAGTAGTAGCATATTAGTCACCATGAATGATGGCAGCAGCTGGTGTGGGAGTATTTGGTCCAAAATGTTCTCCATTTTTAACTTAAATATTTGTTTTTCTTGTTTTTGAGGACAGAGCTTGTATAATGCAGCGTGGAGGCCGAACAATCATGCACCTTCTGACAGTATACTATGGGTGCAGTACACACAAAGAATGAATAAAGAAGAGAAAAATTGATTTGGATTTTTTTTTCTTGAATTAATTTAATTTGTTTTTAATGCGCAGCTTGTAAAATGCTGCATGTAGGCCGAAAAATCACACACGCACCTTCTGACAGTAAAATTGATTTGGATGTTTTTACTGTAATTATTTTTAATGCACAGCTTTTTTAATGCTGCGTGGACGCAGAACAATCACAACACGGAACTTGTGGTTTATACTTTTGGGGTGCAGTATACACCAAAAATAAAGAACAGCAAAATTTATTTTTCTAGTGTTTTTTTTTTTAATGGACGGGGCTTGGATAACTCTGCAAGGACCGTGGAGGCAGAACAATCACACATGGAACTTGTTCTGCTTCTGACAGTAGTATATGGTGTATTGGATTGCAGTGCAGCAGACCACAGTGACCACACAACATAATGAAAAAAAAAATGAACAATGAAAAGCTGACTGACAGCCTGCCTGTGTACTACTGTACCACACTACACTGACTGACAGCCTGCCTAACATATGACCAGTACAATTACTACAATATAATATAAATAAGTATATTATATAATATAAAACCCAGCACACAAACCCCTCTGCAGTCTGCACAGAAGAAACCCCTCTGCACTGCACTAACCCCTCTGATCTGAGTCTGCACTGCCACAAACCCCTCTGCACAGCACAAACCCCTCTGCACTGCACAACACCCCTCTGCACTACACAAACCCCTCTAGTCTGCACTTCACAACACCCCTCTGCACTGCACAACACCCCTCTGAGTCTGCACAGCACAAACCCCTCTGCAGTCTGCACTGAAAAACACCCCTCTGTCTGCACTGCACAGCACCTATCTACACTGACTGCACTGCACCCCTCTGCACAACACCTCTCTGCACACTAATGATGAGTTTGACAAGTTGAACACCCCTCCAGCAGAGCTGTGCGCCGCTGGAAGCGTGACTGTGAAATGGCGGCAAATTCTCGGGACATCGGGATTCCCGCGTTCGAGCGCGGTTCGCGGGACGTCGGGATGGCTATGTTCGGAGCTCATCTCTAATTCACATGCTTACTGTGTATACAGTGAATGGCTGTCAGCACTCTGGTGGAAAGCTCCAGCCATACACCAATTACATTTCTGACAGCAATTCACTGTTTGGCTACAGGAATGCTTCCTGGGCACTCTACTTGTATTTAATTCACAATTTTTGGTCAAACCAAGTTTTTGGAAGGTATACAGATGGGGCACCTTTAAACCTTGCCTGCGCTGGCAATCGCCGGCGCAGAGGCGCTCTATCTGACTGGGACATGCGTGCGTCTCACACGCACACGTGTCCCAGTTTCCGGATGGCACCGCAGCGGCATCCTGCCCGTATACTCTTCAGGGAGACGGGCAGGGATGGCGGGGCAGCGAGGGGAATCGGCGGAGGCGGCGGGCGTAGCCACGGGGCGCGCACGAGCGTCTCCTGAGCACACGCCCCTGACGAGAGCCGGCCGCTGGCGGGGGCTGGCGATAGAATCGCCAGCCTCCAAGGAAGAGGCCGGCTCCATCTGGACCATTTGTTCTCACTCGTAGAGGCACAGGAAGCGTCAGAAATTGTGCCATGATTCAGATTAATTTTGGCTCAAAATCTGTTAATTTTTGAGAATTTCATGTTCTTGCATTTTGTGTTGTATTTTTAAGTTGCTAAATCATTTGGATTCACAAAAATAAATAAATTAAAATGACTCTCTTATTGACACATATATTAAGCACATTTAAGGTGGTAAACAATGTTTTTATGTCTTACGCTTTCCCATTAAAGCAAAAGTTTGGAACTGATGTTTACAGTACCATAGCAGAGGGACTCTATGGGGGAAATTTTCTAAGATCAGAGTTCTACTGAAGATTGGATGTTGCCCATAGCAACCGATTAGATTCTATTTATTATCTTCTAGAAGGTGCTAAATAAATAACACATATAATATGATTGATTGATTGCTATGGGCAACATCACATGTTCAATAGATCTCATACCTTATTACATTTACCCCTTTCAGTTTTGTATTGGTAGCTGTTAGCATGTTCTAGAAATGACTATAGTTGCAAAAACAATTTCTCACATATAGAATTTGCTGGCACTTTGTAAATTTCCAGCAATACAAAATGTTTAACTTCTGCTGTTGCTGCAGCATTCTATAGCATGGCATTCCACACTGTGGATCGCTAATCAGAAACTTAGCAAATGGAGCGATTATCGAATGACTGTGCATGCATATCGTATGCATTGCGCATGCATGAAGGGAATTAACAACTGCCAATGCCTATTGATTATAAATGCAATGTGGCCAGAGTTTGTCTGACAGGAAGTTGGCCTTTGGGGGTGGAAACCTGATATTTTCTGAGAGTGTCTGAATAAATACTCTAATATACTGTAATATAAGATAGTAAGTAGTACATATAGTTCCTGAATGCCCCTTGTAGGATACTTTTTCTTTTCCCCTTTTTTGTGTCTAAATAAACACAGGCATCTGTGGTGTCAGCTTTAACCAGTGGCATCAAGAGGGGGGGCATGTACTTTTTACCGGTGCCCAGGTCTGCTGGAGGGGCCCGGGTCCCAATCCCCCCTCCCCGATTGCAGGGAACCGGGTAGTGAGGAGAGAGATGACAGCACAGCCTCTCTCCCCAGCTCAGCACAAGCTTCTCAGTGCTGTGTGGTCAGATAAAGAGAGACAGCTGCAAGGGGGGCATGGCCCGCCCCCTCAAAGAGGCCCTGCACCCACCGGTGGCCAAGCCCCCTCCATTTTACCGGGGCTGACCACTACTGTACCTGTCGGCGCCCCTGGCTATGACCACCTTCACCCTGTCGCAGTGGCAGTTTAGTGGAAGCCTCAGACCTACTAACATTTGCATAGACACTAAAAACTCTTTGATGGTTCGGGAATTGTGTATGGATTTGCGAAATAATAGCACTTAGCAATCCATTCGCAATTCTCTTGCAATTTTTCTTTCTGTCTAAGAGGCAGATTTCTCCTAGCAGTCAACTGCAAATTCTCTAATTACCGATCCATAATAAATTCGGCCCTGTATCTGCTGTTTGTGCATTTGTGTCAGTAGATTGGCTAGGACCAGAAAAGAAAAAGGGTAGGAGGGATTCCACACAGCACACTTATGGCCAAATTCATCTGGGAAAACGTATACAATTCTGCAGCTGAATGAGGGTTGAGGTGAAAATACCATGGAACCATTTAGAAAATGTGGCTCATATTTAATATGCTCATACCCTCCTACTCCTCAAAGTGAGCATTAACTCAGGTTCTAAGAGTAGGGTTGGAATTTCACATTTGTAAAATAAATAATGAATACAATATTTTTGGGAAATAATGCTTTTGTTAGCAAGGCTTCACCATGTAAGATCTTTAGGAATTCATCATTCACCTAATTATGTTACTATGAAATATTTCGCTACAGAGTCATCTGGCAGTTTCGAAACGTTTTTATTGAACTAAAGCCATTTCCTGGAATTAGATAGCAAGATTTTCAAGAAAGCAGAGCCAAACGGTTATGAATATAATAAACAAAAAAGAACCAGAGTATGTTAAAATAATAAGGAACTTTTCAGAGGAATAAAGAAATGATCATGACGTCTGCCATTATAATACAGAAAATGCAATTTTAGCTAAACAAAAATCCTTCCATGTAATCTGTGGACTTAGTCATTTCATAGTGAAATCCTTATACTGTAGCCTACGTATCCTACACAATTGTAGTGACATAAATGAATTGGGACCAGATCTGTTTTGAGCTTCTCAAAAGAATTTAGTGCAGCTATTATCCAAAGTATGATCATTATTGGATGGTACATCTGAAGGTAACTTGTTTTATGAGCAGGAAGGTGTTGCTCTCTCTGGGGCTAAGTCAGTTGCTTTGTGGGTACTCAAAAATAATAGGTGTTCAGTTATTCAGATGTCCATCCACCCCCCCCCCCCCCCCCCTGTTGGGACTGCGTGCCCAATATAATACTGCATTTAGCCAAACAAAGTGGTCAACCCATTTAAAGTCCCGGTTAGGACACAAAAAAAATTTCAGTCTGCATTAATGCACAAACGGAACAAAGGGATTGCTCCAATGGTCCCCATCTAGTGGCAACTGGGGCAACCAAATATTTATTTGGTCCCATAGCATCTTCTGCGCCCTGATGCATCTTTTCACAACGAAGAAGAAATGCATTGAGCTGAACTCCATCTACTGACACCATTTACTCCTAAAGATTGCTTTTCCAAAAACATCATTCTCAGGATTATTAAGGACCAAACCATTTCTCCTATGGCCACCCTCCATTGTTAATCACTTAGAGGATTCCTTTGGCAGCACCTTTATATTCAGCCACCCAGATTCACTGACCATCCCCACAGAGAGAGATTGTGGATATCCCTCTCCACACTTGGGACTACTACGGCCACCTAGTAACAAATGAGCTGCTAATATACATTTGGAGACGTCCTTTCCAGTCTATTAATGCGTATTATTGATAAGAGAGTATACAATGGGGGAAATTTACTAAGATGTGCATTCTACTTCACATGTGATGTTGCTATGGGCAACCACTCAGATCTTGTCTACTATCTTCTAGAGGATGCAAAATAAATAAGAAGTAGCTTTTGTTAGCCAATCGTTTAATTGAAGGAAACTGTCTTATATACTATTAGTATAACTTTTTATAAACTGGTACAGCCTGCACTGGTTCATTACTATTTTTATCTCATTTGTATCATATGAGGATTGACATTCCTTGAAACAGTTTGCAGCACACCTCATCACATCCCCTCTCCTTAAGTACTACAACTGCCACTGTTGCTGGGAGTCGATTGTCATCCCAAAGAGGAAGTCAGAAGTTGGAAGACCACTTTCACTACTTTAACTGAGCAACTGACCGTCTAACAGTCCTTTGCTAGGAAGATGAAGTATGACAGCAGTCACCTTGTTGTAAAGCAGATTACAGAGGCCATAACAACTATGCTGGTGTTAGGTGTGCGTCCAGTATCCGCCATCAGTGCAGTGGACAGTTCATGGGCGTACTGTGTCCCCTGTACCAAATCCTGTCTAGATTCACAGAATGTCAATCTAACATCTAACATACTGAATTTACTCAAACAAAAATAACATCCCCCCAATCACTAATAAGTAAATTGCTAAATTTGGTAGGTTCTGATATTTTAAAGACAAATTATATTTCTTATTTGTACCCATGGATGTTTTTTTTTTCCAGTAAATGTTTGTCCAGCTTTGCCTTGAACGCATTTAATGAGCCAGCCGTTACCACCTCTCTGGGAAGAGAGTTCCAGAGTTTGACTGTTCTGACCGTAAAGAAATTCTTTCTACTAGCTGAATGAAATTTTTTTTCTTCTAATCTATACTCATGCCATCGTATCCTAGATTCCTTTCTAGTAGAAAAGAGGGTGTGTGACAGTTCCCTATATTGGCCCATGATATACTTGTACATGTTGAGCATGTCCCCCCTTAAACGTCTCTTTTCTAATGTAAATAGTCCAAAATTGCTTAATCTCTCTCCGTAGCTTAAATTCTCCATTCCCCTAATAAGCTTTGTTGCTCGCCTTTGGACTGCTCATGTCTGTCCTTCTGCTCCATGGGAGGTTTCTGTACTCCCTGAGCTCGCCTAATAACAGTACTAATAAGGATGGGGGGAGGACGATCAAGAGAGAGACAGAAGGGGAGAAATCGAGAAAAGGCCAGATGTATTATTTTACTCTCTGCTTTATCAAACAGTGATAAAGCAGAGAGTAAAATAATGACCAGCGAATCTGCTCCTAATTGTGATTTTCAAACACAGCCTGTAACATTGTAGTTAGGAGCTGGTTGGCTGGTTGTTTACCACTTGTGAGTCGAGTCATTGCGTCTGACATGGGGGTGCCATGTGATGACACCGGGCGGACACCGGTCAGAAGTTACAGCAGCGGCTGCAGTGTCAGGGCCCAGAGCAAGTTGGGACCATAACTCCGGACACGGGTAAAGGGCCGGCACTGAGCGTGACACTGCAGTCTGCAGCAGCCATTGAAAATTGAAAGAGCCCCCCTCGGAGCACAGACAGTGACCAACACTGACAAGACAGGCCCAAGCTGGGGCCCAGCCCAGTACCAGCAGGTCTAGCCAGTCCTGACCATGCCTGGCCCCTATACGCACAGACAGTAAGTGAAGCAAGTGAGAGTGATAGAGTCACATCTCATCTATTTTAACTACAGTACATTGCTTTTAATATATATTTGACCCACATTGGGCGGTATTCAATGCCCTGGCGCATGGCCCATGAGAGGGGTTTGGACAGTGAGGATAGCTTTTTTTTAGCGAGGAAAAGCCATCCTCGACATCCTGCACCCCCGTTGGCCTCTGACCCTATTAAAATTTCTGGGGGTATCCTCACTGTCAGAGGTGCGGCGAGAATTCCTCAGAACGGTGAGGCTCGCAAGTTTGGTGGTGGTATCATCTGCTAGGGGGCGCTCAAAAAAAATCTTGCCTAGGGCATCAAATTGGTCTGAAAGGGTCAACCCTGTTGTTAAAACCCCGATCTCCGACCCTTCTTTTTATCTGGTTGAGGACCCAGGATTTTCGACCCAGGTTGACCCTTTCAGACATAACAAAAACCCGGGTGTTTCAGCAAATTACCACGTAGAACTGCTTCACTCAAAAATAACCCAGCAGTCAAAATGAAGGGTAATTCCTGGGTAGTATGTCTTATTGGGGGTATAATTCAGTTTGGAATGACAGTTGCTGGCCTCCCTTATTTGAATTTTGAATTGTGCTGCAGCCACTACTCTGGAGCCTTCCCTGGAAGCAAAACAACTGCTGATTTTAGATATCTAATCACATTATGTTAATTGCGACAGAGTTTTTAATTTTTCATTCTATTTTTTTAAATATTGTGGAACAAATTTTTTTAAATTATTGTCCAGGTGAAACAGGCCTTAGGATTTATTACTGATCACATTTCGTCTATGTTGGCAAAAGACAATGGGGGAAATTTACTAAGATGTGTATTCTACTTAACATGTGATTTTGCTATAGGCAACCAATCAGATCCTGTCTACTATATTCTATAGGGTGCTAAATAACTAAGAAGTAGATTCTAATTGGTTGCTCATAGCAACATCACACGTGAAGTAGAATACACATCTTAGTAAATTTCCCCCAATATGTAATAATAGGTGGACAACATTTGCATTATTTTATTTTAGAAAAGACAACTCCATGAAAAAGCATAGGCAACGTATTCAGGTGCATTGGCTATTTTTAAAATTTTGGTAATAATATCCTTGGCAAAGGAAATTATATTATGTAAACCATGTAAAAACGCCAGCATTTTCAGCTGTCATGAACTTTGCAATAAATGAAATATAATAAAACATCTTATATCTGTGTTATTCTCTATTAATATGTGCACTGTTTTGCTGAATTGCTACAGGAACTTTTGGAAAATAAACGATGGAAGTCAAGATATCATCTTGAAAACACAGTGCTCTTTCCTCCATTGGGAACATAGGGAGCTTTTTCTGGATTTCCTAATCAAAATGATCTACCCGTATGCTAAATATGGTGACCGGTTTTGCCAGCTAAGGAAAACATTTTGTTAGATGGCTTTATTAACATTTGATTATACTTCTTATGAAAGTCCCAACTTTTTGAATTAAAGGAAAACACTTCCCATGAATTGTGTTTGAATTTTACATCGTAGTTTGACTTTTAAACTAAAGTTGAATTTAAAATGTTTGTATTGTAAAATAGATTTTCTAACAGTGTAGGATGGACTAAAAGCCCTGGGGACCCAATGCGAGCGAGCATGACAAGGGGGGAACATGGGAAAGTGCCACAAGGAAGTGCTATGGGGAAGTGCCACAAGGAATTGCCGGCGGAAGTGCTCTGTACCATGGCCACAGATGAAACAGCGGATTGCTAGGCAGCCAAGTAGACAGCTGGAAGACTGCTTTGCTTGGCCAGCCTTGCTTTTTGTATGGTCAGACTGGCTCATCAGGCCATCAGCCCTTTTGGAATTGATCAGAAATGCCAGATGCCTGCTAACATTAATAAAAGTTAAAGAGTTAATAAACAGTTAAAAAGAAAACAGTGTTATATTTTAACCAAATATAGTTCTAGTCTATCTGGCCATGTGCAGCTATATATACAATTCAACTGGCATCATCCTCCCTTCCTCAATACAACTTTTTTTTAAGTTGGATTGAGATAGTTGGAAACGGGGTCAAACCTTTTGTATTTGCCCGCGTTTTCGACAAAAGCAGGTGAATTGGCAGCTATTCTGCCAATCCACCTAGTTTCCGACAGGTCGGACAATTCCGACCTGTCGGAAAAAAACAGATCTTATTGAATAGCTCGGAAACCCTTCCGACCTACTCAAGTCAGAAACTACCATCTTTCTGACAAGACGGCAGTTCAGACAGGAATTGAATATACTCCACAGTTGTTATATTAATATAGTGCTGTGAGTGGGGTATCTTGATTGGTGTTTGAGATGAACTATTCAGCCATCTTAACAAACAGTCCCCTTTTGGCAATGAACTATTTAGCCCCCCAGTGCTAAATATGCCCCTACAGTGCCCCACATATGCCCCCACAGAGCCACACATATGCCCCACAGTGCCACACATATGCCCCCACAGTGCCACACATATGTCCCCACAGTGCCACACATATGCCCCCACAGTGCCACACATATGTCCCCACAGTGCCACACATATGTCCCCACAGTGCAAGTTAGGCTACTGGGGGTCTATTGATTGTTAGGCTTCAGGGCCGGGGGATGTATAGTTAGAGCTGTGCTGCAGGGAGGGAGGTGTATGGTTAGAGTTATAGTTCTAGTTTATTTCTGCTAAAATCCACCCCCCCCCCCTTACATTTTAAAATGTAACTGTGCCTCCAGCCCCCATATTTTAAGTTGTTGTATGTGACACACTCACTAACCCACCCCCCTTGTGATTTGAGATATTCAGTTTCAGCCCTCCCCTCCCCTGAAGGTAGCTTACCCCTGGCAGCAGCTGCCTCCTCTGCTCCTCCTCAGTCCTCCATGCTCACTTAGTGCAGCCAGTGCTCAGTTTCAGATTAGGCAGGAATTCACTTCCTGTCTGACTCCCGGACTTCTGAGAGCAGCAACAGGCAGCCTTGCGATTGGCTGCCTGTTGCTATTGCTACCCAAGGAGAAAAGTTACCAGATGGAATGGATGCAGAACGCTGCTGCCATTGCGTCCATGTGTTTGACAAGCACTTGCTGCCCTGCCCCCCCCCTGTCTCCCCCACAGGCTCGCGCGGTGCGCCCATTCAAATGAATGAAAAAAGGAACTTGTCATGCTGTGCGGATGGCTTGGGAGCCTTGGTAGTTCCGCTCCTGCCGTGGTGCACTCAGGAGGGAGGGAATAAGGGGTGCGCGGCTACAGAGACCGTTCTCTGAAGCAGGCAGGTGGTAGCTCCCGCCACTTGCCGCAGCAGCATCCTGACCCGGCGCCCCCCGCAGACCCGGTCGGCACTGGCTGCCCCAAGCAGAGGAAGGGGGGGGCAGCGGCGTGAGGGGAGCTGCCGGGCGCCCCGGCTGTTCAACAGAGGCAGACAAGCCGTGCGGCGCCCCGGGTGGCTGCACGACTTGTCCGCCTCTAGAAATGGCCCTGCCTGTGTGTTGCGCAGTTCCAACCTTCCTGCTGCACTGCCTGTTTGATTGGCAACGGGCAACAGGCACTAAAGATCAACTGCGGGCCGCTGCTGATCCTTGGCCGACTGCTGTTGACGGGGTCTGTCGGCTGGGCGCAGCTGCTTGTGAAGGGGGGTGCTGGCAGCTGGGTTTGGATAGAGCTGCCTGGGCCCTACTCTCTGTCAGAGCTTCCGGGCCCGGAACAGTTGTCCCCATAGCACCCCCTGATTGCGGCCCTGACAGAACTGTACCACTGTCCAAAATTCAAATAAGGGAGCCACAATTAAGGTGCCCATACACAGTACAATGGATGGTGCTGAGCGATGTGATACGCGCTCCCGCAGGCATACCATCGCCCAGCACGTAAAGTCTGTGCAGCCTGTGCTTTTTGAACTACAGTAGGTCCCAATGGCATTGCTTCGCACGCAAATCGCATTTGATCGCATGCAATCTAGTTAAAAATGCACAGGGAATATTGTACCATGTATGGACACTTTTAGTCTTGGACTGTGGTATATGGGTTGACTGTTGGTGTTTCTCCCCTATCTGAATTTTGGACTGTGCTGCAGCCATGCAACTGCCACTGGCATGAAAGTCCAGGAACAGAGCAGCTTGTCCCTCCTGGAATAGGTCATGTTGGGAAATATGCACTAGGACTAGACTGAGAACATCGGAATGACTGCCTTGATTGCCTAGTTTTGGCCCTGATGTTATGTACATTTACAATTGCCATTAGATCTGATATTTTTTCCTTTTAATTAAGATATGCGGCTGGTAATTTTTGTTATACTGAGAAAATCATTATTCCCATTTGCTGTACATGCTGCACTTGTCAGTTGGTGGAGGGAGCACTGTGCAGCCGCATCTTGCCATGACTGACAGCCATCCTGGCTGTCACCTCTATTGCTACATGCTAACATCATCAGACGCTGTCTGTGAGCAGGTGGAAACACTGGAATACACTTAGGTGACATGCTATAAAGGTATGTTTATTATTTATTATGTCTGTTTGTCCTTGAAAAATGTTTAATACATGAAACATTAGAACCGACACCTTCTGGTTGTGACTATGAGGTTTAGTCTGGTTGAATCGCAAGGCTGCAAATTTGCAGCCCTGCGATTCCCCCAAACCCCACCCTGCGAATGATCGTTTAGCATAAACATCCATTTGCATGCTGCAAGTCACCTCCCACATCTTTCGATCGTTGCCGACCATCGAACGATGTGGAAGGTACACGCATATAAAAGTGACTTACAAGTCACTTCCATATGCGTGTACGCTGGGACGGATCTGGACGGGCAGCTGACATCCGGTGGTGCCAGCTGCTTGCCCCCCGCACCCGCGTCACCGCCTCATTACCATGAGAACGCCCAGCGTTCATAAATGCCCATCCGTAATAAACATGAATAACCCCCTTTGTGTCCGCTCCAGGGGGATAGTGCCGCTTCTTTCTATGTTCATATAAATATAATCTATAGGGATTCTTATGGATGACCAGCGGTCAGGAGGCCAGCATTCAGAATACTGTTGCAAAGTGCACTCCCCCCACCTGCCCCCCCCCCCCTTCTCTAACCCCCTAACCTTTCCTTTGCAGCAGCTTCACCCTAAATATTATTATATGAGAGGGTGCAAAATTATACTTTGCACTGCAGGGTGGCACCAAACAATCTAGCACCGGCCCTATCCTGCACCAAGGGTAATCCTACAAAGTCCGCCCAAGATAGTTGCCTTTTAAGGGCACACAACCTGCGGAAGTTATTACCCATAATGCCTACAACAATTCTGCATTATGCTTATTGTGTGATCAAGGTTGTCTTTTTTTTGGCTCTGTGACTTGTCTATTGCTTTATTACGTAAACCCTCTCTATTATGTTTTTGATGTCTGTAAAGCACTTTGAGTTCTGTTAGAGAAAGAGAGCTATGTAAATAAAATTATTATATGTTATTATTATTATTCGGTTAAAATGGGTAGCCATGAAATACAATGTAATAATTAATTGGCACATTCCAACTAATTTTACATGTATAAATAGATACTGTATGTAGGCTTACTGTATTTTAGAGTATTGCTTTTTGACATACAATGGATGAGAAGCAACGTTTTTAGCTTTAGACTGTTTAGAAAAGGAATTAAGAAAGATAAGCTTATGCTGCCATCTAGTGTCCCTTCTGAGTTTTACAGGGAGAGGATTTTTTTTCTGTAACAAAATTATCTTGCTAGAGAAGACAGGAATGTATAGGGGTGGTCACTGGCCATGTTTCTTTTTTTGGGTCTGTATCTGCGGCCATATTTTGAATTTGGATCTGTTCCAAAACACCACCATTCCATGGTGGTGTTTTGGATCTGGATTTAAGAAAAACAAAAAAACCAACAACATAACAGCTGTTAAAATCTAGAGATGTGCAGGTTCTGATTTATTCTGATTTCAAAGCAGGATCTTATTGGCTATCACGAATCACATGACAGTTGTAGACAGTTGATAGCCAATAAGATCCTGCTTTGAAATCAGAGTAAATCAGAGTAAATCAGAGCCTGCACATCTCTCTTAAAATCACAGATTTTTTTTTGCTCTTAAGCTATTATTGACCTCAACGACAATGATTTCCACTTATTTTTAGTCTATCCTGATCACCTCACATCTCACAATGTTGTTTTTAGGCTAAAAGGTTGCACCGAGATAGCTGGAAGACTATGCACAGTGACATAAATAGGCATCATACTGACTGATATGGCCCACTTAGTCAGGGCCGGCAACAGTGGGGTCAAGGGGGACAAGTGTGATGGGCCCCAGACCTTCTATGCCCCGGCATGTCCACCGTCTGTACTAGCTGGCCTGTCAGTGACCCTCGCGGCCCTGTCATCTACTGTGCAGCATCTGAGTGTGGCTGACTGACTCACTGTGTGCCACTGCTATCTACTGTAGTGTGAGCCCTGCCGCTCGATGCTCAGAGCCCTGTACTCTGTGTGTGCGCATGGCCTGGGGCTGCAGGTGCACAGCCGACTGCATGCAGAGCAAGGTGAGTCCTACACAAATGTATATCGGATTATCAGATGGGGGTGGATTTCTGGGTTTTGGGTTAGCCTGGACTACTGTGGCTGTTTGGCCTCAGGAGTAACACAGATTAACAGTTATTTTCATATTTACTTGCATCCTTATCGTGTGTTTTGTTTCAATGTTACTAACCTACTTTCACTTCTCACTACTTTACCTCTCACTACTTTATCTATTACCCCGTTAGCTCTCACTTGTTTACCCCTGCTATTTTCAGCAGCCTCTGTCACTAACCTATCTTCACTTTTTTCACTATATATATTTTCACTTTTGTGTTGCCATGGGGTCACTCAGCTGCTTCACTTTGGGGTTACCCCCGCACCCTAGATGTGTACCGCCCCCCAAAATGTTAGGGACTTGCCTGACTAATGAGGTCACCTGGACGTGTTGGGCAAGCCGTTACTTATGGTCTTTTCTATGCAAAGAACCTTGCTCAAAATGCAACATTTTATTGCAATGATTATTATTAATAAATTGAGAGTTTGAATTGTGCACCTGCAACCTTGTCTTTGTATGCAGTACTACTGAAAGGTCTCCGCAGGGTCGCAACTCTCATTACTAGTGTGCACCCTAGGACCCCACCCCTGTGCTATTTCAAATCTCGTCCCAGCTCACGGTTCAGCAGCCAATCAAGAGTCACCACTGCCATTCCCGATTGGCTGCTGGACAGCAAGCTCCGATTGGCTGGCGAGCACCGCAAGATTTGAAATAGCTGCACTGCAGACCTGCTTTTCTGGATGACTATCTCTCTTGGTGGCATGCGTACACAGCGTGTATCACTCTCAGCGTGGCTCAGCATCAGTGGCCCGTTGAGTAAGTGTTGGCATGGCTGCCTGTTCCCAGGACAATATATAGTCAGGGAAGGCCACCCGTCTGGACTCCGGACACCAGGCTTCATTACCGGACTGTCCGGAGTAATTGTGGACGGGTGGTAACACTACACAAGTGTCCACAATGTGTCATATAACACTACACAAGTGTCCACAATGTGTCATGTTTTTGTTATTTCTGTCTGTGGAAGCAGGTGGGATAATTACAGACTTAGCAAAACAAATAAATTCAGTTGTGCGAGATCTACAAAACATAACCTGTTGGTGTTATGGGATCCACTGGGTTATAGGAGAGGTTATTCAAAATATAATATCTTGGACAGATTGCCTGTGATTTCCAGGATGTTTACATTTCTATTGAACTAATAAAGTTACTGCTGTCTGATTCACATAAAGGCTTGGTTTACAACTGTAAATATTATGGTATGATTTACAGTAGGGCAGAAGAACATTTGCACACTAAAAATTGGACGGACATAAAACCTCCATCTGTATTTTGAACTGAAGGTATCTTATACTTGCATTCATAGGACAGGCAAGCCCATGACATTCATATGTTAATTTGATTTATTAAAAGTGATAAGATGCAATTTATCCACAGTCTAATTGCATCCAAGTTTGACTTTCACCTTAATATAAGCTTTTTAGGATGTGTATCTTTGTATTTACCATAGACATCCGTGGCGTAAGTTCGTCCCAGTTGCCCAGAGGCAAGATTAACATTGGTGTACCCTACCCCCCCCCCCCCCCCCCCCCACACACACACACACATACACCAAACCCACCTTCTATAAACATATGTGTATGTGTATACATATTTTTATAAATCTGCACCAAATTTATTTTCATTGCATAGCAGTCACACCCAGGATTAGAACATTCAATTATCATTTATTATAAAAGAAATAATACATTGCTCAGCTGTCATACCAGGATTAGAACTTGTGACCTGTCTCACTGTAGACAGACAATGATAGAGATATTTGCTCCTACATAAAAATCATGCAAGTTCTAGCTACAGCATCTAAAGTTACTACACTACACAGCTCTGCCTGAAAAGTAATGGTTTTCAACTAACAACCATGCAGGAGCATATAACTCTTTTAGTAAGGTGTCTACCTTCAATGAGACAGGTCACAAGTTCTAATCTTGGTATGACTGCTGAACAATGTATTTTTTTTTTTATAATAAATGATAATTTAATAAATGGGGTGTGTAGTAAGTTCATATAGCTAGAATCCACAAGCTTTGTATGCAGATCAGCTCAATCAGAAATGTCTGAGAAGGCTTTTGCATGTGGACGCCCAACATTTTTCTGGGTGCACCAACCGGGCAGGGGGCGGCTGCATGGGGACACCCAGCATTTTATTGGCATCCCTTTAAAACTCTGGTCATTCCCCTGGGAATGCAGGTGGGCCAATGCCTGCCGGGGGCGGCTCATGTCACGGTGGCGCTAAGCCGCTCGCTAAGCAGCGAACAACTGCTGCTTAGCGAGAGGTACTGAATCAGGCCCTTGATACGGTAAATGCTAGCAACTCCTTTTATCTATTTTTCCACTCTTTAATATGTTTGATACATTTACCCCAAAGTTTTGTTCAAGTTATCCTAATATGGTATGATAGCATGGAGACAGATAAGTCATTTATTAACCTTAAATTTCTTTAGCCCAGTCACACACATCCTTTTAATATGTCAGGATCATGTTGATGTTTGTTTATGAATGAATGAAATACTCCTGGATTGTCTCTATAGTAATATGGAATGGGATGGTGGCAAGGGCCAAAAAACAGCTGGAAGCACTAGACCTCCGAACCACATTCCGCATGACTGTGGTCATTTTATTTTACAGTATGTACTCGTCACCCCTCAGGTACGATTCAGTAATGTCTATTAAAATCAGATAAGTATATTAACAGCTACTGAAGACTATATGGTAACAGGAATACACATTTTTTTCGTCTTTTACACAACTAAAGTGGCCTTTTCTTTAAAGGAAAGAAAAGGAGAATGTTTTTGAAAGAGTTTCCATCATTTCTCATGGTTGCTTTATGCACAGGTGCTTATAACACGTCACAATTCTTGGAATGTTATTTTATGCTGTTATATAATTAAAGTTATGACCAGCCATAGAAGCCTGACATACATCTACCATTGATTTGGCAAATGGAAATCTTGGCCATTGTAGGAAACAATTGAATAAGTATTTTGGATATCTCCTAGAAGGTGCTACAGTAGATGGTAATTCAATTAAAATCTGTTTGGTTGCTATGGGCAAAATCTTCACATTTGAAAATATGCACTTTAGTAGTATCTAAGTATACATGTTTTAGAAGTACTGTCAATGTCCATATACCAAAAGAAAGAAGATACTGTCTATGTCCATGGGGGTTATTCTGGTTCACTCCTTCTTGCAAATTCCTTCTAAAATGGATAAAAACCATGTGCACTGTAGGTGGGACCCAAAATAACCCCCAATATACCAAAAGAAAGAAGATACATGCTGGATTCAAAATCAGTTCTGTTAGATCAAATATCTAAAAACCACTTCAATTATAAGATAAGTTTGCAAACATCCCATTTTGTGAACCTTAAGATAGCCAGATGCCAAAGTAAAAAAACAGATTGGTGTGAGTGGGAATCCAAAATAAGAAAAAACGGTACTCTTTACCTAGAACTGCGCCCATCGCGGGCATCGCATGTACATTGCATGCCATTATAATGGCATGCGATGCGACCGATGCGATGCCCGCGATTTTACAGAGAAATGCATGTTAAAATGTAAATCGCGTCGGTCACATCGCATGCGACCAAAAAATCGCATGCGATGCGACTGACGCGATTACCGCAATTTTACATATGAAACAATGTTAAATGGCCCAATTGACCCGATTTTACATAGGGAACAATGTTAAATGGCCCACAGACCCCAAATAGCCACCCTGAAGTGTGAAATGGCCCCCCCAATTGTTAACGCCACCCCACGATCAACGTCAACCCGAAGCGTGGCGAGCGCAGCGAGCCCACGAGGGGCGGCGGTACGCGTCCTCCGACCTTTTCATACCCCCACTATCCACGTCGGCGTGGAGGTGAGAATAGAAAGTGTGGCGAGCGCAGCGAGCCACCGAGCCCGAAGCGTGGTGAGCGCAGCGAGCCCCGCGAGGGGACGCGGATACCTTCACAGGTATCCGCGTCCCCTCGCGGGCTTCACAGGTATCCGCGTCCCCTCGCGGGGCACGCTGCGCTCACCACGCTTCGGGCTCGGTGGCTCGCTGCGCTCACCAAACTTTCTATTCTCAACTCCATGCCGACGTGGATAGTGGGTCGGAGGACGCGTACCGCCGCCCCTCGCGGACTCACTGCGCTCGCCACGCTTCGGGTTGACGTTGATCGTGGGGTGGCGTTAACAATTGGGGGGGCCATTTCACACTTCAGGGTGGCTATTTGTGGTCTGTGGGCCATTTAACATTATTCCCTATGTAAAATTGGGTCAATTGGGCCATTTAACATTGTTCCCTATGTAAAATCGCGGTAATCGCGTCGGTCGCATCGCATGCGATTTTTTTGGTCGCATGCGATGCGACCGACGCAATCTTTTTACCCCCCCAATTGTTAACGCCACCCCACGATCAACGTCAACCCGAAGCGTGGCGAGCGCAGCGAGCCCACGAGGGGCGGCGGTACGCGTCCTCCGACCTTTTCATACCCCCACTATCCACGTCGGCGTGGAGGTGAGAATAGAAAGTGTGGCGAGCGCAGCGAGCCACCGAGCCCGAAGCGTGGTGAGCGCAGCGAGCCCCGCGAGGGGACGCGGATACCTTCACAGGTATCCGCGTCCCCTCGCGGGCTTCACAGGTATCCGCGTCCCCTCGCGGGGCACGCTGCGCTCACCACGCTTCGGGCTCGGTGGCTCGCTGCGCTCACCAAACTTTCTATTCTCAACTCCATGCCGACGTGGATAGTGGGTCGGAGGACGCGTACCGCCGCCCCTCGCGGACTCACTGCGCTCGCCACGCTTCGGGTTGACGTTGATCGTGGGGTGGCGTTAACAATTGGGGGGGCCATTTCACACTTCAGGGTGGCTATTTGTGGTCTGTGGGCCATTTAACATTATTCCCTATGTAAAATTGGGTCAATTGGGCCATTTAACATTGTTCCCTATGTAAAATCGCGGTAATCGCGTCGGTCGCATCGCATGCGATTTTTTTGGTCGCATGCGATGCGACCGACGCAATCTTTTTACCTTGCGATGCCTAAGATCAAAATCGTGGGCGCCGTTCTAGGTAAAGAGTACCGAAAAAACACTTTGCCACTGCAGATGTAAAAGTCATACGTCCACAGTAAATTGAGAGACTGTTGCTTTGGTCCATGCTGTGAGACTGGACTCTTGGTTATGTATCTACAATGAAGGCTAAACCAGAGTCCCTTGATATGTTGATGTTTTTGCATGTGATTAACAATCCCTTTCTTCCAAGTTGCTACGAAAAAGCTTCAATTGAACTTCTGTGTAACATACCGAATCAGTGGCAAACTCAGGATTTGTAGAGGGGGGTTTCCAAATGTAATCTACAATCTCCCACGCTACAGCTTATTGGAGTAAGTATGGAAGTCTGGGGAGAGCGGTAACTGCGCTGAAAATGGGTCTTTGTATAAACTGAATACTGTATGGAATACAATATTAATATTTAACAGTACAGATGGTCTGTAATATAGGCTTTTTCAAACAATTAAAGTGGTCAGGAAAAGGTTAAACATATAATAAATAAATAAATACACAAACATAATAGAACCAGTACTGCACTTTATAAGTTCACAATCTCCCATTTCATGGTAAGGCTCCTGTCTCTTCCTCCTGGCAGCTGCTCTCTGGTCCATTGTGATGTTTGAGGGCTCAGATCCACACATACTGTAAATGTGGTAGAAGAAGCTGGTACACTGGGAATGTGCAGCAGCTCTGCTCTGTCCCTTACACTGCATGAAGTGGTAGAAGCTCTATTATATACCAGTGTTATTGTCCCATTTAAGGAACTTGCCAAGAGGAGGGGGGTTTCTGGGGAACCAGAACCCCCCCCCCCCCCCCTGCGTTTGCCTATGGGAATCCTGTAGTAATGGGGTGTTGGTAAAGAAGTGTTGTACTGTGCATGTCCAAAATGGTTCATCCAGGGAAGCATCCTAAACAAAGTGGACACCATACACTTAGGCAGTGCCATCTTGAAACAGTGGCATAGTACTGTAGGAAACAGATTGTAGACTCCTGCAGTGAGTTCCTGTTTTCCCCTGCAGAGAGTTCATGTTCCTGTTTTCCCCTGCAGAGAGTTCCTGTTCCTGTTTTCCCCTGCAGAGAGTTCCTGTTCCTGTTTTCCCCTGCAGAGAGTTCCTGTTCCTGTTTTCCCCTGCAGAGAGTTCCTGTTTTCTCCTTCAGAGTTCCTGTTTTCCCCTGCAGAGAGTTCCTGTTCCTGTTTTCCCCTGCAGAGAGTTCCTGTTCCTGTTTTCCCCTGCAGAGAGTTCCTGTTCCTGTTTTTCCCTGCAGAAAGTTCCTTCTATTACCTGCTTTTATTGCTGGGTCCATTACTTATTACAGGAATAGACACCTGGCTGATAACCTGCTACAAGCCTGCCCTACTTCATGCTATGACCAGTGTAACACAGTGCGTTATCCTACACAAACCATATCACTGGTCAAGCCACTGCACTGTTAAATGAGAAAAGACTCTGCTGGTGTGAACACACCTGTGACATAGCTCTGCATCCACACACATATTTCCAACCATTTCAGTTGTCTATACTGTACATACAGTTTATATAACCTAAAAAAAACAGGAAACTTTTATTATATATTATTTAGTTTGCAAAAGATATACATAACATAACCATACTTGCCTACTTTTGAAAACTATTTTCAGGGAGATTATAGTTGGAAATAGAATTTTGCACAGCGCCCCATTGAGGGGGCGTGTCATGCTCCACCCAAAGGTCATGTCTAATTCCATATACAGATGGGGCAGGTCCCATCTTGGCAGGGGATGGCGCTGGCGACGAGAGGCGCGTGCACGAGAGGCGCGTGCATCCCCTTCTGACGGCGCTTCCATCGCTTCCACTGGGTCACCGCTGGCTTGTCGGCGGTCACCCGGGGTCCCCGCTGCCCGCCCGCACCCCCCCAACCCTGTCCGTCTCCCTGAGGCGGAGACGGACAGGGTTTCCGTCACCCCGTCGACGCTCAGTCTGATGGATGGCGAGGCTGCTGGCGGATCGCCAGCGGGGACGTTCTGGCGATCCGCCAGCCAGGATGTAGCCTGCCCCATCTGTATGGAGAGATTGTTAAAATACATTGTGAATGTGGCACCTAGAAGCGTGGGTGTGCACTGCTATCTGGGAGGAATCTTTTAAAATGACTTAGATCCAAAGGTAGATGAGCCCCAAAGCAGTTAGTAAGAGATACTATACTTGGTCAAGTTCTGGGAAATGGTGCAGATGATTCAATGTAAATGTATCTGTCTCTCATTCCTTTTTTCCCAAAAAATATAACAGTGTAATGTGGGCTAGGTGAAATGAAGGAGATTGCTAGACTAATGAGGGAGAAAGGGAGATTGCTGCTATTTCAGGGAGTCTCCTGCAGAATGTAAGAGGGTAGGCAACTACTGTATGAACATAACATGTTTTTGCGAGTATCAACACGTGAGTTTGGCTCACAAGCTTGCTGTGTGCACAAAGTGAATATCCAGTTGTATTTTAACAAGAGATTTTCGCAGACACTATGGAATCGTGTTTAGAGTAAAATAAGTCATTTTGCACTGGTTTTCATTGTTGGGAAGGGTGTGTTGTGCAAACAAGAATAGAACCAAGAGATAGTTGCTATGGACACCTAATACATTTTTGCACAATACCTTGAAGGTTGCAGCTGATAAGGCTGACGTTTTATTGCACACATCATAAATGATAATAAACTGAATATTTTGCAGAGGTTGTTGTCTGCTCCAGCATATGGGTTTAGAGCACAGTAGAGCTGCCAACCAACGCTAACTGGTCACATGTTCTTTTTGTTGCTTTCATCAGTGCAAATTATCTGTCCTTATCATTGTATTCAAAACCTTCTATGTGTGCATTAGCAAGAAGGTCATGAATGATAAGTTAAAAGTATATTGTATGACAAACATGAGCCATAATTATAAAATATGTTTTAAATTTGTGTGCATCATTGGATTAAACATTCACATTAGCATTATCATCCCCATTTTCCTACAACATGTTTGATCTAAAAACTCTGCTAACATTTTCCACCTTATGCAGTCATTATTATTATTATTAACCCCTTCACGACATTTGACGTATATATACGTCATGGTCGGGAAGTACTTCCCGACACATGACGTATATATACGTTATAACTTCAAACTGTCACTGCGTCTAGAGACGCAGTGACAGAGGGACGATGTCTGCTGTCCCCGACAGCAGACATCCCCCCTCGCCGCCCGGGGGGGCAGGGATGCCTCCCCCGGTCGGCGATCGCTGTGATTGGCTGTTCAAATCTGAACAGCCATTCACAGCGTTTCCTGTGTTACCGGCGGCTAAGCCGCTCGGTAACACAGGGATCGGTGGTGATCGGTGCTGTCAAGTACAGCACCGATCACCACCGATGTGCAGCCCCCCCCTCGCACCTGCCGGGCACTCACCCGGCAGCAGCAGCAGCTCCCCCGGCTCCCCCGGCAGCAGGCAGCTCAGCGCAGCAGCGCTGCCCTCCTCCCCCCTCCCCCCCGCAGCAGCAGCAGCAGCATCAAGCTGCACAAATAGTAAAATATAGTAAAATTAAATATTAGTACTGAATATATATATATATATATATGTATATATATATATACACACACATATATATATATATATATATATATGTGTGTGTGTATATATATGTATATATATATATATATATATATAGTTTGTCGACGGACTGGCACTCTCCTCTCCTAGGTCAGCAGCCCTGGTGCTCGGCTAAGCAATGTTGAGAAAGATAAACAAAAAAGCAGGCACTCCAGGGACTTGATGCAAATGGTGTATTGAAAAAAGCAGCAAAAAGCACAGCCAACGTTTCGGGGCAACAACGCCCCTTTGTCAAGGCACAATCAAATAGTGAAAAACACAGCAATCAATAATGTGAAGGTGACTCACCCTTAAATAAGGCAGCAGCGTGTCCCCGTTGTCCTGGGGCTGCTCGGCGCCATTCCCCTAGCCGGAAGTAGCTGCAGAAAGTGCGTCACTGTAGGTTGTGGACGCGCTGTGAATTGGGTCCTGCCTGGCTGACACGCAAGCTGTCTGGTTGCCCGGGTAACGCTTCCTGTAGAATCATTATGCGGGGGGGGAGTGGCGTTCCAGCGCAGCTCCCTGAGACAAGGGAGGACGCGCTGCAGGCAGAGGTGTCTGTGGGGTGAATAAGTAAATAAATGAGCAAGTAAATGAACAGATGAACGGTGAAATAGTGGCAAGTAGAATAGGTACAATAAGATAAAAAGGGATACTGATAAGATCTCCTGAGTGGGAGAACGAGTGTTCAGTGAGTAGTGAAACATTAAAATGAACAAGACATGGATTAAAAAGGTGCAGGGAAACTGGCATTCTATGGGTAAAACCATGTGCAAGATTTTAAACGGTAACCCCTATAGTTAGCCTGCTGTGAGACTTAGACAGCACACAATCAGTGGCTGTGGTGTAGTCAGAGCCCAAGTGTATTCGTTACAGAGTGATAAAGAAGTAGAAATTTAGGGGGGCAAGACTCCCACCACCCTACGAGCACTTTTTCCTTAGTATGGGTCTGTGTAGACATGCAGTGGTGGGGGGCAAATCTGAGTACTGAAAAAGACCAACTTAATAATGATATCAATGGGGACAAAAAGTTCTCTTCTGCGTGGGGAACGATAAGTAACCAGATGTCTCTGGTAAAGGTAGCTGAAGGACCGGTGTGTTCTTTCGCCATATGGAAGGCACCATGGTCATCAGGGTTTAGGGATGCGGTGGGTCAGTCGCAGACTCCTGTTTTCCGTCACTTGGATGGTCACAGAAATACTGACAGTGGCAGGCGGTCGTTGAGTCCATGTGGTTTCACCGTGTTCAGCTGGTGAATCCACCTGGCCTCCATTTTCAGCAAGTTGCCGTCCCTGTCCCCCCGGCGAATTGATGGAGGGATGTGGTCCAAAATCATATATTTGAGATCGGTGAGGCTATGTCCGGCTTGGCGGAAATGCTTAGCCACCGGTTGGTCATTGCCTTTGCCAGATAATGCCTGCCCTATTGCTGACCGGTGAAGGGCCATACGTTCTCTGAAAGCTCGAATTGTCTTGCCGATGTACAGCAAATGGCAGGGGCATTGAATGATATATACCACATGCGTGGTCTGGCACGTTAAGACATGTCTGATCGAATATGTCCTCTTGGTGGTCGGATGTAGGAATTTATTCCCGGTTAATAGATGCTGGCAAGTGGTGCAGCCCAGGCATTTATAACATCCAGGCGGCCGGGTCAGGAAATTGGACCTGGTTGCAACATTGGAAGAAAAGCGGCCTAAAGGTGATGAGAGACTTTTTGCTGGCCAATGACATGCAAGGACTTGACCTGGATCTATTCATGACCCTTATGAAACTTACTTTAAAGAATAATTACTTCTTGTTCAATGGGCATTTTTACCGCCAACTCAATGGGTGTGCCATGGGCAGTGCGATTTCTCCATCATTCGCCAACATTTATATGTTCCAGCAAGAAAATACCATGTTCTTTGACAACAGAGACATCAGCCAACATATCCTGATACTCACTAGATACATAGATGACCTATTTATGGTTTGGACAGGAGGTCAACAACAGCTGGAAGCAACCATGTCATCCATAAATAGACGGGAATCACCTATCAAGTTAACCTATCAGTTTTCATCCACTGAAGTACATTACCTTGATGTACGGGTCACCCTACAAGCAGGCCAGTTTGCCACGGACATCTATTCTAAACCCACCGACAGGAACACCCTGTTGAATTTCAGAAGTTTCCACCCTCGATCATTGAAATCGGCCCTGCCCAAATCGCAGATGATGAGGGCAGCGAGAATCACCAGCGAAAAAACCAAGCTACCAATGGTCCTTGATAACTTTGTGGCCAAATTCGCTGACAGAGGGTATGACCCCAAACATCTAATACAACAGAAAGAGGAGGTTCTCTTGATGAATAGAGATCTACTACTATCTACCAACTCTGAAGTAACCCCCTCCACCCGCAAGCCGGAAATTTTACCCTTTGTTACTAAGTATAATGTCACCAGCGCTGTCCTACCGAGGGCCACCAGGGCACTCTGGCCCATAGTGAAGTCGGATAGAAGTCTCCCAAGTCTCAACACCAAGAGACCCATGATCTGCCACACAAAAGGCAGAAGTATTAAAGATGCAATAGTGCATAATGACATTACCGGCTTTTCTTCCAATGTTGCAACCAGGTCCAATTTCCTGACCCGGCCGCCTGGATGTTATAAATGCCTGGGCTGCACCACTTGCCAGCATCTATTAACCGGGAATAAATTCCTACATCCGACCACCAAGAGGACATATTCGATCAGACATGTCTTAACGTGCCAGACCACGCATGTGGTATATATCATTCAATGCCCCTGCCATTTGCTGTACATCGGCAAGACAATTCGAGCTTTCAGAGAACGTATGGCCCTTCACCGGTCAGCAATAGGGCAGGCATTATCTGGCAAAGGCAATGACCAACCGGTGGCTAAGCATTTCCGCCAAGCCGGACATAGCCTCACCGATCTCAAATATATGATTTTGGACCACATCCCTCCATCAATTCGCCGGGGGGACAGGGACGGCAACTTGCTGAAAATGGAGGCCAGGTGGATTCACCAGCTGAACACGGTGAAACCACATGGACTCAACGACCGCCTGCCACTGTCAGTATTTCTGTGACCATCCAAGTGACGGAAAACAGGAGTCTGCGACTGACCCACCGCATCCCTAAACCCTGATGACCATGGTGCCTTCCATATGGCGAAAGAACACACCGGTCCTTCAGCTACCTTTACCAGAGACATCTGGTTACTTATCGTTCCCCACGCAGAAGAGAACTTTTTGTCCCCATTGATATCATTATTAAGTTGGACTTTTTCAGTACTCAGATTTGCCCCCCACCACTGCATGTCTACACAGACCCATACTAAGGAAAAAGTGCTCGTAGGGTGGTGGGAGTCTTGCCCCCCTAAATTTCTACTTCTTTATCACTCTGTAACGAATACACTTGGGCTCTGACTACACCACAGCCACTGATTGTGTGCTGTCTAAGTCTCACAGCAGGCTAACTATAGGGGTTACCGTTTAAAATCTTGCACATGGTTTTACCCATAGAATGCCAGTTTCCCTGCACCTTTTTAATCCATGTCTTGTTCATTTTAATGTTTCACTACTCACTGAACACTCGTTCTCCCACTCAGGAGATCTTATCAGTATCCCTTTTTATCTTATTGTACCTATTCTACTTGCCACTATTTCACCGTTCATCTGTTCATTTACTTGCTCATTTATTTACTTATTCACCCCACAGACACCTCTGCCTGCAGCGCGTCCTCCCTTGTCTCAGGGAGCTGCGCTGGAACGCCACTCCCCCCCCGCATAATGATTCTACAGGAAGCGTTACCCGGGCAACCAGACAGCTTGCGTGTCAGCCAGGCAGGACCCAATTCACAGCGCGTCCACAACCTACAGTGACGCACTTCCTGCAGCTACTTCCGGCTAGGGGAATGGCGCCGAGCAGCCCCAGGACAACGGGGACACGCTGCTGCCTTATTTAAGGGTGAGTCACCTTCACATTATTGATTGCTGTGTTTTTCACTATTTGATTGTGCCTTGACAAAGGGGCGTTGTTGCCCCGAAACGTTGGCTGTGCTTTTTGCTGCTTTTTTCAATACACCATTTGCATCAAGTCCCTGGAGTGCCTGCTTTTTTGTTTATCTTTCTCAACATTGCTTAGCCGAGCACCAGGGCTGCTGACCTAGGAGAGGAGAGTGCCAGTCCGTCGACAAACTGTATACAGGACCCCCTATAGGTCCACTGGAGACAGGGCACCCCTGCCACTCAACTGTGTGTGCTCACACCTGCACATAAGGTCCAAGAGGTGACCTTTTAATCACGGTGCAATCTACTGGCATCACCCCAGCATCAACTGCTGTGTTATCTCTTTCCACCTTCGGAATCCCCCTCCGTTTCCCTGCACCACTGCCCAAGCCCCAGATGACCTCCAAGGGCCTTTCAGCCTCTATACCGGCCCCTTCCACCCAGGAACCGGGAGCCCCGAATGTACCTGGCTTTACCGGACTTACCATCGACAGAGGCGATTTTCACAGTTACTCCGATGATGACTTCAACCGCCTGATATTTAAACAAAGT
Source organism: Crinia signifera (assembly GCF_055691185.1). Taxonomy (NCBI): domain Eukaryota; kingdom Metazoa; phylum Chordata; class Amphibia; order Anura; family Myobatrachidae; genus Crinia; species Crinia signifera. Next base: position 60,413,326 of record NC_139221.1, on the reverse strand, counting down.
CTGGACAGCATAGAGGAACGGCCCAGCCCGGAGCACCTCTACCGCCAATGGTTCAAATTAAAAAAACGCGAGATAGACTTTTTGCTTCATGGTGTGTCACTGTCCGATTACCTGAGGGACAGAATGATACCACGCGGCTTCAGGGTAAGAAACACGCCCACTATAGGACGCCACAACCCGGAGTTCTGCCGAAAATGGATCGGCATACTCAACAAGTGCAGCCATGATCTGATGCTCCTGGTGGTAGAGGAGGCAGGCCATGAGCTGCAGAAGACCAAAGACCAGATCCATGCCCATGAAACCAAGTATAAAGCCGCCCTCAGCACCGACCCTAACACCGATTGGATGACTAAACTGCAGACCGAATGCGAAAATTACCAGAGAGAGCTCTTAAGATTCAAGCGCAATAAACTCAGCATAGTCAAGGAAGACTATGAACGCAATTCAGTCTACAGGTGGCTGTCAGGAGGCCGCGCCGACGGCCAATCCAACTATGCCCCATCCAAATACAACGCTCGACGCAGAACCAGAAGTGCAGCACCCAGAAATGCTCCTCCATCGTCTAACAGTGATAGTGATTTCCTCATTGACTCCGACGCACCTGACTCTAGTCTCCCTTTAGGGACCCCCGCACCCGTGACCGCTTCACAGGACACCAGAAGAAGGGCAGGCCGACCGCCCGTAGGGGAGGTCAGAATAAGAGAATCCGAAAGAGTCAAAGACAAAAGGAATCGCTGATCCATAACCTCTCCAACAGGCAATTCAGTGAAACTGAACTCAGAGTACTTGATCTGGGCCTATCTTTTATCCCCACCACCCCTTTTGATGCACTAACATGGAAGACCGATATCTACCGCTTTGGACGCAAACTAAGACTGCAAGAATTCTTTCAATCACATCCACCCCCTCCAGTATCCAACCAACACCAAGATTTCATCAGCTCTAGAAGCAAATCCACCTTTGACCCCCAGTCCCAGAACGCTTCCATTTCAGCTTACCTAAGACTACTGGATGCCTCAGTAGCCCGGTACCAAGAAGCACCGCATCCCACCCATAGCAACCTGAGCCGAGAAGAGCGGGCAGCCTTGAAACAACTAGCAAACTACAGGGATGTAGTTTTTAGGCCGGCGGACAAAGGTGGGGGTACCGTCATCTTAAATCTAGTTGACTACATTGAAGAAATCGATTCCCAACTGGCTGATGAGACCGTGTACCAAAAACTGCATGGAGACCCTACCAACCAGTTTAAATCCGAACTGGATAAAATCCTTTCCACAGCCCATAAGTCTGGCCTGATCCCCGAAAAATTGAAAACAGCCCTCACACAAGACAATCCATCAGTACCAGTTTTTTTCACCGTCCCAAAGATTCACAAGTCCCTACAGAAACCTCCTGGGCGTCCCATCATCAGTGCCCATAATTCCATTTACCAACCGGTTTCCCAATTTCTGGACACCATAGTGCAACCATTGATCACCGCACAACCGTCTCATATCAAAGACACCACAGCCTTCCTCCACGCCCTAGCCTCTATACCAGCGATCCCAGAGGGGGCACTGCTGGTCACAATGGATGTGACCAGCCTTTACACCAGCATCCCACAAGAGGATGGCCTAAAGGTGATGAGAGACTTTTTGCTGGCCAATGACATGCAAGGACTTGACCTGGATCTATTCATGACCCTTATGAAACTTACTTTAAAGAATAATTACTTCTTGTTCAATGGGCATTTTTACCGCCAACTCAATGGGTGTGCCATGGGCAGTGCGATTTCTCCATCATTCGCCAACATTTATATGTTCCAGCAAGAAAATACCATGTTCTTTGACAACAGAGACATCAGCCAACATATCCTGATACTCACTAGATACATAGATGACCTATTTATGGTTTGGACAGGAGGTCAACAACAGCTGGAAGCAACCATGTCATCCATAAATAGACGGGAATCACCTATCAAGTTAACCTATCAGTTTTCATCCACTGAAGTACATTACCTTGATGTACGGGTCACCCTACAAGCAGGCCAGTTTGCCACGGACATCTATTCTAAACCCACCGACAGGAACACCCTGTTGAATTTCAGAAGTTTCCACCCTCGATCATTGAAATCGGCCCTGCCCAAATCGCAGATGATGAGGGCAGCGAGAATCACCAGCGAAAAAACCAAGCTACCAATGGTCCTTGATAACTTTGTGGCCAAATTCGCTGACAGAGGGTATGACCCCAAACATCTAATACAACAGAAAGAGGAGGTTCTCTTGATGAATAGAGATCTACTACTATCTACCAACTCTGAAGTAACCCCCTCCACCCGCAAGCCGGAAATTTTACCCTTTGTTACTAAGTATAATGTCACCAGCGCTGTCCTACCGAGGGCCACCAGGGCACTCTGGCCCATAGTGAAGTCGGATAGAAGTCTCCCAAGTCTCAACACCAAGAGACCCATGATCTGCCACACAAAAGGCAGAAGTATTAAAGATGCAATAGTGCATAATGACATTACCGGCTTTTCTTCCAATGTTGCAACCAGGTCCAATTTCCTGACCCGGCCGCCTGGATGTTATAAATGCCTGGGCTGCACCACTTGCCAGCATCTATTAACCGGGAATAAATTCCTACATCCGACCACCAAGAGGACATATTCGATCAGACATGTCTTAACGTGCCAGACCACGCATGTGGTATATATCATTCAATGCCCCTGCCATTTGCTGTACATCGGCAAGACAATTCGAGCTTTCAGAGAACGTATGGCCCTTCACCGGTCAGCAATAGGGCAGGCATTATCTGGCAAAGGCAATGACCAACCGGTGGCTAAGCATTTCCGCCAAGCCGGACATAGCCTCACCGATCTCAAATATATGATTTTGGACCACATCCCTCCATCAATTCGCCGGGGGGACAGGGACGGCAACTTGCTGAAAATGGAGGCCAGGTGGATTCACCAGCTGAACACGGTGAAACCACATGGACTCAACGACCGCCTGCCACTGTCAGTATTTCTGTGACCATCCAAGTGACGGAAAACAGGAGTCTGCGACTGACCCACCGCATCCCTAAACCCTGATGACCATGGTGCCTTCCATATGGCGAAAGAACACACCGGTCCTTCAGCTACCTTTACCAGAGACATCTGGTTACTTATCGTTCCCCACGCAGAAGAGAACTTTTTGTCCCCATTGATATCATTATTAAGTTGGACTTTTTCAGTACTCAGATTTGCCCCCCACCACTGCATGTCTACACAGACCCATACTAAGGAAAAAGTGCTCGTAGGGTGGTGGGAGTCTTGCCCCCCTAAATTTCTACTTCTTTATCACTCTGTAACGAATACACTTGGGCTCTGACTACACCACAGCCACTGATTGTGTGCTGTCTAAGTCTCACAGCAGGCTAACTATAGGGGTTACCGTTTAAAATCTTGCACATGGTTTTACCCATAGAATGCCAGTTTCCCTGCACCTTTTTAATCCATGTCTTGTTCATTTTAATGTTTCACTACTCACTGAACACTCGTTCTCCCACTCAGGAGATCTTATCAGTATCCCTTTTTATCTTATTGTACCTATTCTACTTGCCACTATTTCACCGTTCATCTGTTCATTTACTTGCTCATTTATTTACTTATTCACCCCACAGACACCTCTGCCTGCAGCGCGTCCTCCCTTGTCTCAGGGAGCTGCGCTGGAACGCCACTCCCCCCCCGCATAATGATTCTACAGGAAGCGTTACCCGGGCAACCAGACAGCTTGCGTGTCAGCCAGGCAGGACCCAATTCACAGCGCGTCCACAACCTACAGTGACGCACTTCCTGCAGCTACTTCCGGCTAGGGGAATGGCGCCGAGCAGCCCCAGGACAACGGGGACACGCTGCTGCCTTATTTAAGGGTGAGTCACCTTCACATTATTGATTGCTGTGTTTTTCACTATTTGATTGTGCCTTGACAAAGGGGCGTTGTTGCCCCGAAACGTTGGCTGTGCTTTTTGCTGCTTTTTTCAATACACCATTTGCATCAAGTCCCTGGAGTGCCTGCTTTTTTGTTTATCTTTCTCAACATTGCTTAGCCGAGCACCAGGGCTGCTGACCTAGGAGAGGAGAGTGCCAGTCCGTCGACAAACTGTATACAGGACCCCCTATAGGTCCACTGGAGACAGGGCACCCCTGCCACTCAACTGTGTGTGCTCACACCTGCACATAAGGTCCAAGAGGTGACCTTTTAATCACGGTGCAATCTACTGGCATCACCCCAGCATCAACTGCTGTGTTATCTCTTTCCACCTTCGGAATCCCCCTCCGTTTCCCTGCACCACTGCCCAAGCCCCAGATGACCTCCAAGGGCCTTTCAGCCTCTATACCGGCCCCTTCCACCCAGGAACCGGGAGCCCCGAATGTACCTGGCTTTACCGGACTTACCATCGACAGAGGCGATTTTCACAGTTACTCCGATGATGACTTCAACCGCCTGATATTTAAACAAAGTCTGGACAGCATAGAGGAACGGCCCAGCCCGGAGCACCTCTACCGCCAATGGTTCAAATTAAAAAAACGCGAGATAGACTTTTTGCTTCATGGTGTGTCACTGTCCGATTACCTGAGGGACAGAATGATACCACGCGGCTTCAGGGTAAGAAACACGCCCACTATAGGACGCCACAACCCGGAGTTCTGCCGAAAATGGATCGGCATACTCAACAAGTGCAGCCATGATCTGATGCTCCTGGTGGTAGAGGAGGCAGGCCATGAGCTGCAGAAGACCAAAGACCAGATCCATGCCCATGAAACCAAGTATAAAGCCGCCCTCAGCACCGACCCTAACACCGATTGGATGACTAAACTGCAGACCGAATGCGAAAATTACCAGAGAGAGCTCTTAAGATTCAAGCGCAATAAACTCAGCATAGTCAAGGAAGACTATGAACGCAATTCAGTCTACAGGTGGCTGTCAGGAGGCCGCGCCGACGGCCAATCCAACTATGCCCCATCCAAATACAACGCTCGACGCAGAACCAGAAGTGCAGCACCCAGAAATGCTCCTCCATCGTCTAACAGTGATAGTGATTTCCTCATTGACTCCGACGCACCTGACTCTAGTCTCCCTTTAGGGACCCCCGCACCCGTGACCGCTTCACAGGACACCAGAAGAAGGGCAGGCCGACCGCCCGTAGGGGAGGTCAGAATAAGAGAATCCGAAAGAGTCAAAGACAAAAGGAATCGCTGATCCATAACCTCTCCAACAGGCAATTCAGTGAAACTGAACTCAGAGTACTTGATCTGGGCCTATCTTTTATCCCCACCACCCCTTTTGATGCACTAACATGGAAGACCGATATCTACCGCTTTGGACGCAAACTAAGACTGCAAGAATTCTTTCAATCACATCCACCCCCTCCAGTATCCAACCAACACCAAGATTTCATCAGCTCTAGAAGCAAATCCACCTTTGACCCCCAGTCCCAGAACGCTTCCATTTCAGCTTACCTAAGACTACTGGATGCCTCAGTAGCCCGGTACCAAGAAGCACCGCATCCCACCCATAGCAACCTGAGCCGAGAAGAGCGGGCAGCCTTGAAACAACTAGCAAACTACAGGGATGTAGTTTTTAGGCCGGCGGACAAAGGTGGGGGTACCGTCATCTTAAATCTAGTTGACTACATTGAAGAAATCGATTCCCAACTGGCTGATGAGACCGTGTACCAAAAACTGCATGGAGACCCTACCAACCAGTTTAAATCCGAACTGGATAAAATCCTTTCCACAGCCCATAAGTCTGGCCTGATCCCCGAAAAATTGAAAACAGCCCTCACACAAGACAATCCATCAGTACCAGTTTTTTTCACCGTCCCAAAGATTCACAAGTCCCTACAGAAACCTCCTGGGCGTCCCATCATCAGTGCCCATAATTCCATTTACCAACCGGTTTCCCAATTTCTGGACACCATAGTGCAACCATTGATCACCGCACAACCGTCTCATATCAAAGACACCACAGCCTTCCTCCACGCCCTAGCCTCTATACCAGCGATCCCAGAGGGGGCACTGCTGGTCACAATGGATGTGACCAGCCTTTACACCAGCATCCCACAAGAGGATGGCCTAAAGGTGATGAGAGACTTTTTGCTGGCCAATGACATGCAAGGACTTGACCTGGATCTATTCATGACCCTTATGAAACTTACTTTAAAGAATAATTACTTCTTGTTCAATGGGCATTTTTACCGCCAACTCAATGGGTGTGCCATGGGCAGTGCGATTTCTCCATCATTCGCCAACATTTATATGTTCCAGCAAGAAAATACCATGTTCTTTGACAACAGAGACATCAGCCAACATATCCTGATACTCACTAGATACATAGATGACCTATTTATGGTTTGGACAGGAGGTCAACAACAGCTGGAAGCAACCATGTCATCCATAAATAGACGGGAATCACCTATCAAGTTAACCTATCAGTTTTCATCCACTGAAGTACATTACCTTGATGTACGGGTCACCCTACAAGCAGGCCAGTTTGCCACGGACATCTATTCTAAACCCACCGACAGGAACACCCTGTTGAATTTCAGAAGTTTCCACCCTCGATCATTGAAATCGGCCCTGCCCAAATCGCAGATGATGAGGGCAGCGAGAATCACCAGCGAAAAAACCAAGCTACCAATGGTCCTTGATAACTTTGTGGCCAAATTCGCTGACAGAGGGTATGACCCCAAACATCTAATACAACAGAAAGAGGAGGTTCTCTTGATGAATAGAGATCTACTACTATCTACCAACTCTGAAGTAACCCCCTCCACCCGCAAGCCGGAAATTTTACCCTTTGTTACTAAGTATAATGTCACCAGCGCTGTCCTACCGAGGGCCACCAGGGCACTCTGGCCCATAGTGAAGTCGGATAGAAGTCTCCCAAGTCTCAACACCAAGAGACCCATGATCTGCCACACAAAAGGCAGAAGTATTAAAGATGCAATAGTGCATAATGACATTACCGGCTTTTCTTCCAATGTTGCAACCAGGTCCAATTTCCTGACCCGGCCGCCTGGATGTTATAAATGCCTGGGCTGCACCACTTGCCAGCATCTATTAACCGGGAATAAATTCCTACATCCGACCACCAAGAGGACATATTCGATCAGACATGTCTTAACGTGCCAGACCACGCATGTGGTATATATCATTCAATGCCCCTGCCATTTGCTGTACATCGGCAAGACAATTCGAGCTTTCAGAGAACGTATGGCCCTTCACCGGTCAGCAATAGGGCAGGCATTATCTGGCAAAGGCAATGACCAACCGGTGGCTAAGCATTTCCGCCAAGCCGGACATAGCCTCACCGATCTCAAATATATGATTTTGGACCACATCCCTCCATCAATTCGCCGGGGGGACAGGGACGGCAACTTGCTGAAAATGGAGGCCAGGTGGATTCACCAGCTGAACACGGTGAAACCACATGGACTCAACGACCGCCTGCCACTGTCAGTATTTCTGTGACCATCCAAGTGACGGAAAACAGGAGTCTGCGACTGACCCACCGCATCCCTAAACCCTGATGACCATGGTGCCTTCCATATGGCGAAAGAACACACCGGTCCTTCAGCTACCTTTACCAGAGACATCTGGTTACTTATCGTTCCCCACGCAGAAGAGAACTTTTTGTCCCCATTGATATCATTATTAAGTTGGACTTTTTCAGTACTCAGATTTGCCCCCCACCACTGCATGTCTACACAGACCCATACTAAGGAAAAAGTGCTCGTAGGGTGGTGGGAGTCTTGCCCCCCTAAATTTCTACTTCTTTATCACTCTGTAACGAATACACTTGGGCTCTGACTACACCACAGCCACTGATTGTGTGCTGTCTAAGTCTCACAGCAGGCTAACTATAGGGGTTACCGTTTAAAATCTTGCACATGGTTTTACCCATAGAATGCCAGTTTCCCTGCACCTTTTTAATCCATGTCTTGTTCATTTTAATGTTTCACTACTCACTGAACACTCGTTCTCCCACTCAGGAGATCTTATCAGTATCCCTTTTTATCTTATTGTACCTATTCTACTTGCCACTATTTCACCGTTCATCTGTTCATTTACTTGCTCATTTATTTACTTATTCACCCCACAGACACCTCTGCCTGCAGCGCGTCCTCCCTTGTCTCAGGGAGCTGCGCTGGAACGCCACTCCCCCCCCGCATAATGATTCTACAGGAAGCGTTACCCGGGCAACCAGACAGCTTGCGTGTCAGCCAGGCAGGACCCAATTCACAGCGCGTCCACAACCTACAGTGACGCACTTCCTGCAGCTACTTCCGGCTAGGGGAATGGCGCCGAGCAGCCCCAGGACAACGGGGACACGCTGCTGCCTTATTTAAGGGTGAGTCACCTTCACATTATTGATTGCTGTGTTTTTCACTATTTGATTGTGCCTTGACAAAGGGGCGTTGTTGCCCCGAAACGTTGGCTGTGCTTTTTGCTGCTTTTTTCAATACACCATTTGCATCAAGTCCCTGGAGTGCCTGCTTTTTTGTTTATCTTTCTCAACATTGCTTAGCCGAGCACCAGGGCTGCTGACCTAGGAGAGGAGAGTGCCAGTCCGTCGACAAACTGTATACAGGACCCCCTATAGGTCCACTGGAGACAGGGCACCCCTGCCACTCAACTGTGTGTGCTCACACCTGCACATAAGGTCCAAGAGGTGACCTTTTAATCACGGTGCAATCTACTGGCATCACCCCAGCATCAACTGCTGTGTTATCTCTTTCCACCTTCGGAATCCCCCTCCGTTTCCCTGCACCACTGCCCAAGCCCCAGATGACCTCCAAGGGCCTTTCAGCCTCTATACCGGCCCCTTCCACCCAGGAACCGGGAGCCCCGAATGTACCTGGCTTTACCGGACTTACCATCGACAGAGGCGATTTTCACAGTTACTCCGATGATGACTTCAACCGCCTGATATTTAAACAAAGTCTGGACAGCATAGAGGAACGGCCCAGCCCGGAGCACCTCTACCGCCAATGGTTCAAATTAAAAAAACGCGAGATAGACTTTTTGCTTCATGGTGTGTCACTGTCCGATTACCTGAGGGACAGAATGATACCACGCGGCTTCAGGGTAAGAAACACGCCCACTATAGGACGCCACAACCCGGAGTTCTGCCGAAAATGGATCGGCATACTCAACAAGTGCAGCCATGATCTGATGCTCCTGGTGGTAGAGGAGGCAGGCCATGAGCTGCAGAAGACCAAAGACCAGATCCATGCCCATGAAACCAAGTATAAAGCCGCCCTCAGCACCGACCCTAACACCGATTGGATGACTAAACTGCAGACCGAATGCGAAAATTACCAGAGAGAGCTCTTAAGATTCAAGCGCAATAAACTCAGCATAGTCAAGGAAGACTATGAACGCAATTCAGTCTACAGGTGGCTGTCAGGAGGCCGCGCCGACGGCCAATCCAACTATGCCCCATCCAAATACAACGCTCGACGCAGAACCAGAAGTGCAGCACCCAGAAATGCTCCTCCATCGTCTAACAGTGATAGTGATTTCCTCATTGACTCCGACGCACCTGACTCTAGTCTCCCTTTAGGGACCCCCGCACCCGTGACCGCTTCACAGGACACCAGAAGAAGGGCAGGCCGACCGCCCGTAGGGGAGGTCAGAATAAGAGAATCCGAAAGAGTCAAAGACAAAAGGAATCGCTGATCCATAACCTCTCCAACAGGCAATTCAGTGAAACTGAACTCAGAGTACTTGATCTGGGCCTATCTTTTATCCCCACCACCCCTTTTGATGCACTAACATGGAAGACCGATATCTACCGCTTTGGACGCAAACTAAGACTGCAAGAATTCTTTCAATCACATCCACCCCCTCCAGTATCCAACCAACACCAAGATTTCATCAGCTCTAGAAGCAAATCCACCTTTGACCCCCAGTCCCAGAACGCTTCCATTTCAGCTTACCTAAGACTACTGGATGCCTCAGTAGCCCGGTACCAAGAAGCACCGCATCCCACCCATAGCAACCTGAGCCGAGAAGAGCGGGCAGCCTTGAAACAACTAGCAAACTACAGGGATGTAGTTTTTAGGCCGGCGGACAAAGGTGGGGGTACCGTCATCTTAAATCTAGTTGACTACATTGAAGAAATCGATTCCCAACTGGCTGATGAGACCGTGTACCAAAAACTGCATGGAGACCCTACCAACCAGTTTAAATCCGAACTGGATAAAATCCTTTCCACAGCCCATAAGTCTGGCCTGATCCCCGAAAAATTGAAAACAGCCCTCACACAAGACAATCCATCAGTACCAGTTTTTTTCACCGTCCCAAAGATTCACAAGTCCCTACAGAAACCTCCTGGGCGTCCCATCATCAGTGCCCATAATTCCATTTACCAACCGGTTTCCCAATTTCTGGACACCATAGTGCAACCATTGATCACCGCACAACCGTCTCATATCAAAGACACCACAGCCTTCCTCCACGCCCTAGCCTCTATACCAGCGATCCCAGAGGGGGCACTGCTGGTCACAATGGATGTGACCAGCCTTTACACCAGCATCCCACAAGAGGATGGCCTAAAGGTGATGAGAGACTTTTTGCTGGCCAATGACATGCAAGGACTTGACCTGGATCTATTCATGACCCTTATGAAACTTACTTTAAAGAATAATTACTTCTTGTTCAATGGGCATTTTTACCGCCAACTCAATGGGTGTGCCATGGGCAGTGCGATTTCTCCATCATTCGCCAACATTTATATGTTCCAGCAAGAAAATACCATGTTCTTTGACAACAGAGACATCAGCCAACATATCCTGATACTCACTAGATACATAGATGACCTATTTATGGTTTGGACAGGAGGTCAACAACAGCTGGAAGCAACCATGTCATCCATAAATAGACGGGAATCACCTATCAAGTTAACCTATCAGTTTTCATCCACTGAAGTACATTACCTTGATGTACGGGTCACCCTACAAGCAGGCCAGTTTGCCACGGACATCTATTCTAAACCCACCGACAGGAACACCCTGTTGAATTTCAGAAGTTTCCACCCTCGATCATTGAAATCGGCCCTGCCCAAATCGCAGATGATGAGGGCAGCGAGAATCACCAGCGAAAAAACCAAGCTACCAATGGTCCTTGATAACTTTGTGGCCAAATTCGCTGACAGAGGGTATGACCCCAAACATCTAATACAACAGAAAGAGGAGGTTCTCTTGATGAATAGAGATCTACTACTATCTACCAACTCTGAAGTAACCCCCTCCACCCGCAAGCCGGAAATTTTACCCTTTGTTACTAAGTATAATGTCACCAGCGCTGTCCTACCGAGGGCCACCA